>NW_027365160.1:0-134832 GCF_046119375.1 Phyllobates terribilis | reverse complement strand
GAAAGTTCCTCAGTCCTTATTTTTGTCAGCTTTTGCTTGGAAGGCATAAGCAAAGACTGTGGGAGACCCACTCCCCAATAATGGGAATAATATATTTAAAATGCTGTACTGTATGGCTCTTGTAAGGGGCATTAAAAGCATCTTGTTAAGCTACTGCGACCTCCACCACTTTTCCGAGGGCCATTAAAAGCGTCTTGTTAAGCTACTGGGACGTCCACCACTTTTCCGAGGAGCATTAAAACCGTCTTGTTAATCTACTGGGACTTCCACGTCTCTTCCAAGGGGCATTCAAACCGTCTTGTTAAGCTACTGCGATCTCCACCACTTTTCCGAGGGGCATTAAAAACGTCTTGTTAAGCTAGTTGGACCTCCACGTCTCTTCCAAGGGGCATTCAAACCGTCTTGGTAAGCTACTGCGACCTCCACCTCTTTTTCGAGGGGCATTAAAAGCGTCTTATTAAGCTACTGGGACCTCCACGACTTTTCCGAGAAGCATTAAAACCGTCTTGCTAAGCTACTGGGACCTCCACGTCTCTTCCAAGGGGCATTCAAACCGTCTTCTTAAGCTACTGGGACCTCCACATCTCTTCCAAGGGGCATTCAAACCGTGTTGTTAAGCTACTGGGACCTCCACGTCTCTTCTGAGAGGCATTAAAAGCGTCTTCTTAAGCTACTGGGACCTCCACCACTTTTCCGAGGGGCATTAAAACCGTCTTTTTAAGGTACTGGTACCTCCACGTCTCTTCCAAGGGGCATTCAAACCGTCTTGTTAAGCTACTGGGACCTGCACCACTTTTCCAAGGGGCATTCAAACAGTCTTGTTAAGCTACTGCGAACTCCACCACTTTTCCAAGGGGCATTAAAACCGTCTTGTTAAGCTACTGGGACCTCCACCACTTTTCCGAGGGGCATTAAAAGCATCTTGTTAAGCTACTGGGACCTCCACCACTTTTCTGAGGAGCATTAAAACCGTCTTGTTAAGCTACTGGGACCTCCATGTCTCTTCCAAGGGGCATTCAAACAGTCTTGTTAAGCTACTTAGACCTCCACGTCTCTTCTGAGGACATTAATAGCGTCTTGTTAAGCTACTGTGACCTCCACCACTTTTCCGAGGGGCATTCAAACCGTCTTGTTAAGCTACTGGGACCTCCACGTCTCTTCCAAGGGGCATTCAAACAGTCTTGTTAAGCTACTGGGACCTCCACGTCTCTTCCAAGGGGCATTCAAAGCGTCATGTTAAGCTACTGGGACCTCCACCACTTTTCCGAGGGGCATTAAAAGCATCTTGTTAAGCTACTGGGACCTCCACCACTTTTCCGAGGAGCATTAAAACCATCTTGTTAAGCTACTGGGACCTCCACCACTTTTCCGAGGAGCATTAGAACCATCTTGTTAAGCTACTGTGACCTCCACGTCTCTTCCAAGGAGCATTCTGACCGTCTTGCTAAGCTACTGCGACCTCCACCACTTTGGCGAGGGGCATTAAAACCGACTTGTTAAGCTACTGGGACCTCCACGTCTCTTCAAAGGGGCATTTAAACCGTCTTGTTAAGCTACTGGGACCTAAACGTCTCTTCCAAGGGGCATTCAAACCGTCTTGTTAAGCTACTGCGACCTCCACCACTATTCAAAGGGGCATTAAAACCGTCTTGTTAAGCTACTGGGACTTCCACCACTTTTCCGAGGGGCATTAAAACAGTCTTGTTAAGCTACTGGGACCTCTACGTCTCTTCCAAGGGGCATTCAAACCGTCTTGTTAAGCTACTGGGACCTCCACTTCTCTTCTGAGGGGCATTAAAAGCGACGTGTTAAGCTACTGTGACCTCCACCACTTTTCCGAGGGGCATTAAAAAAGTTGTGTTAAGCTACTGGGACCTCAACGTCTCTTCCAAGGGGCATTCAAACCGTCTTGTTAAGCTACTGGGACCTCCATGTCTCTACCAATGGGCATTCAAACCGTCTTGTTAAGCTACTGCTACCTCCACCACTTTTTCGAGGGGCAGTAAAAGTGTCTTATTAAGCTACTGGGTCCTCCACCACTTTTCCGAGAAGAATTAAAACCGTCTTGTTAAGCTACTGGGACCTCCACGTCTCTTCCAAGGGGCATTCAAGCCGTCTTGTTAAGCTCCTGGGACCTCCACGTCTCTTCCAAGGGGCATTCAAACAGTCTTGTTAAGCTACTTAGACCTCCACGTCTCTTCTGAGGACATTAATAGCGTCTTGTTAAGCTACTGTGACCTCCACCACTTTTCCGAGGGGCATTCAAACCGTCTTGTTAAGCTACTGGGACCTCCACGTCTCTTCCAAGGGGCATTCAAACAGTCTTGTTAAGCTACTGGGACCTCCACGTCTCTTCCAAGGGGCATTCAAAGCGTCATGTTAAGCTACTGGGACCTCCACCACTTTTCCGAGGGGCATTAAAACCGTCTTTTTAAGGTACTGGGACCTCAAAGTCTCTTCCAAGGGGCATTCAAACCGTCTTGTTAAGCTACTGGGACCTCCACGTCTCTACCAAGGGGCATTCAAACCGTCTTGTTAAGCTACTGCGACCTCCACCACTTTTTCAAGGGGCAGTAAAAGCATCTCATTAAGCTACTGGGTCCTCCACCACTTTTCCGAGAAGCATTAAAACCGTCTTGTTAAGCTACTGGGACCTCCACGTCTCTTCCAAGGGGCATTCAAGCCGTCTTGTTAAGCTCCTGGGACCTCCACGTCTCTTCCAAGGGGCATTCAAACCATCTTGTTAAGCTACTGGGACCTCCACGTCTCTTCTGAGAGGCATTAAAAGCGTCTTTTTAAGCTACTGTGACCTCTACCACTTTTCCGAGGGGCATTAAAACCGTCTTGTTAAGCTACTGGGACCTCCATGTCTCTTCCAAGGGGCATTCAAACCGTCTTGTTAAGCTAATGGGACCTCCACCACTTATCTGCGGGGCATTAAAAGCGTCTTGTTAAGCTACTGTGACCTCCACCACTTTTTCGAGGGGCATTAAAACCGTCTTGTTAAGCTACTGGGACCTCCACGTCTCTTCCGAGGGGCATTCAAACCGTCTTGTTAAGCTACTGGGACCTCCACGTCTCTTCCAAGGGGCATTCAAACCATCTTGTTAAGCTACTGCAACCTCCACCACTTTTCCAAGGGGCATTAAAACCATCTTGTTAAGCTACTGGGACCTCCACCACTTTTCCGAGGGGCATTGAAAGCATCTTGTTAAGCTACTGGGACCTCCACCACTTTTCTGAGGAGCATTTAAACCATCTTGTTAAGCTACTGGGACCTCCACGTCTCTTCCAAGGGGCATTCAAACCGTCTTGTTAAGCTACTGGGACCTCCACGTCTCTTCTGAGGGGCATTAAAAGCGTCTTGTTAAGCTACTGTGACCTCCACCACTTTTCCGAGGGGCATTAAAACCGTCTTGTTAAGATACTGGGACCTCCACATCTCTTCCGAGGGGCATTCAAACCGTCTTGTTAAGCTACTTGGACCTCCACGTCTCTTCCGAGGGGCATTAAAAGCGTCTTGTTAAGCTACTGTGACCTCCACCACTTTTCCGAGGGGCATTAAAACCGTCTTGTTAAGCTACTGGGACCTCCACCACTTTTCTGAGGAGCATTAAAACCGTCTTGTTAAGCTACTGGGACCTCCACGTCTCTTCCAAGGGGCATTCAAACCGTCTTGTTAAGCTACTGGGACCTCCACGTCTCTTCTGAGGGGCATTAATAGCGTCTTGTTGAGCTACTGTGACCGCCACCACTTTTCCAAGGGGCATTAAAACCGTCTTGTTAAGCTACTGGGATCTCCACTTTTCTTCTGAGGGGCATTAAAAGCTTTTTCTTAAGCTACTGTGACCTCCACCACTTTTCCGAGGGGCATTAAAACCGTCTTGTTAAGCTACTGGGACCTCCACCACTTTACCAAGGGGTATTAACACCGTCTTGTTAAGCTACTGGGACCTCCACATCTCTTTTGAGGGGCATTAAAAGTGTCTTGTTAAACCACTCTGAACTCCACAGCTCTTCCAAGGGGCATTGATATGTTGTTTTTAATTAACTCTAACCTCCACGACTCTTCGAACGGGCATTGCATTTCCTCTTAATATAATGTTTGTAATATGCTGTACTGCATGGCTCTTGTAAGGGGCACTGCAAGTTCCTCCGTCCTAATTTTTGGCATCTTTTGCTTGGAAGGCATAAGCAAAGACTATGGGAGACCCACTCCCCAATAATGGGAATAATGTTTGTAATATGCTGTACTGCATGGCTCTTGTAAGGGGCATTGCAAGTTCCTCCGTCCTAATTTTTGGCAGCTTTTGCTTGGAAGGCATAAGGAAAGACTATGGGAGACACATTCCAAATAACGGGAATAATGTTTGTAATATGCTGTACTGCATGGCTCGTGTAATGGGCATTGCTAGTTCCTCCGTCCTAATTTTTGGCAGCTTTTGCTTGGAAGGCATAAGCAAATACTATGGGAGACCCACTCCCCAATAATGGGAATAATGTTTGTACTATGCTGTACTGTATGGCTCTTGGAAGGGGCATTCAAATCGTCTGGTTAAGCTATTGGGACCTCCACGTCTTTTCCGAGGGGCATTAAAACCATCTTGTTAAGCTACTGTGACCTCCACGTCTGTTCAAAGGGACATCAAAAGTCTTCTTAAGCCACTCTGAACTCCACAGCTCTTCCTAGGGGCATTGAAATGTTGTTTTTAATTACCTCTTACCTCCACGACTCTTCCAACGGACATTGCATTTCCTCCTAATTTTAGTCAGCTTTTGCTTTTCAATGCAAAGGCGAAAACTAAGGGAGACCCACTCCCCAATAGTGGGTAGAAGGTTTTTAGTACGCTGTAATCCATGTCTGTTTCAAGGGGCATTGCAGTTCCTCATAATTTTTGGAAAGCCTTCCATTCACTGCTTAGGCCAACAGTGTACAGGAGACCCAGTTGCTATAAATGGAAAAAAACGGTTTAGTTAAGGCCCTCTGACCTCCATGTCATTTCCAAGGTACATTGGAGTGCCTCGAAATTTTTGGTAGGCATTGCACTCACTGTATGCCCTATAACTGTGTAGCCAAACTGCTCCTTTTGTTACAGAAACATATCCTACAAGACATATGTGGTTGACTGGCCTGATATTGATGTGAATGGTCCCTGTTCCTCCTGCTCTTTCTCCTTTGCCACCACCTCATCCATCATTCATCACCTGAAGCTTTGTTTTAACGGGAGTCATAGAACTGGGATAGTAGCAGGAAAACATCCAGCAATCCTCGGAGGAGGTAGGATATGCGCGAAAACGCTGACCACCTCAGGCCTAGCCGCTACTACATACATGCGCTTGCATTCCAACAAAACAAAGCAGATGCTAACTTGTATCATTATCATCATGGTCCTCACCTTGTCACTCTTAACTCCCCTGATGGAGAAGCCAGGGCCCACCGGAGGAGTCTGGTTCTCTGGTGGGCTCGTCCAATGCTGCCCTAAAGCAGGCCAGGCTAAGAAAAGTGTGTGGGGGGATGTTCCAAGGAGAAATAGGGGCGACTGGGGACCGTTTATGGACACCCGGCTGCCCCCAGGCGGCTGGGGACCGAGTGTGGACACCTGGCAGCCGGGCGGCTGGGGACTGAGTATGGATTACAAGCCGCCAATGCTGCCTTGACGCGGTTGTCAGATTCCGCCTCCACGTGCCTAAAAAGGTCCAATTTCAAGTGCAAGCAAGCAAGCAGTATGGTATTGCAGCCTGGCGGTGGGTGGGTGGATGGCAGGCTGCACACTTTGCTTGCATTCCAAGAAAACAAAGCAGATGCTAACTTGTATCATCATCATCATGGTCCTCACCTTGTCACTCTCAACTCCTCTGATGGAGAAGCCAGGGCCCACCGGAGGAGTCTGGTTCTCTGGTGGTCTCGTCCAATGCTGCCCTAAAGCAGGCCGGGCTAAGAAAAGTGTGTGGGGGGATGTTTCAAGGAGAAATAGGGGCGGCTGGGGGCCGTTTATGGACACCCGGCTGCCCCCAGGCGGCTGGGGACCGAGTATGGACACCCGGCCGCCCCCTGGCGGTTGGGGACCGAGTGTGGACACCCCGCCGCCGGGCGGCTGGGGACTGAGTATGGATACCAGGCCGCCAACGCTGCCATGACATGGTGGCCAGATTCCGCCTCCACATGCCTAAAAGGCCCAATTTCAAGTGCAAGCAAGCAGTATGGTATTGCAGCCTGGGGGTGGGTGGGTGGTTGGCTGCATATTTGAGCTTGCATTGCAAGGAATGGGAGAGGTACAATTGAACCCTGCCCTGGGACAAGAACTTGCACGGGGATAATTGCAAGTCTGCATCTTCTGATGCTTCAAGGATGACTTCTGATGGGCACACTTTTAGGCAGTGACCGGGGAGTCAGAGATGCTTCCAGGGGTCTTCCCCATGCTGTCCCCATGTCTTTTCAGCACTGTATGCATGTGTCACACAGCACATGGCCAGATAAGGTTGTAAAATGTTAAAATGACATTTCCCGGTGAATGCATTTGTCACGGTTGAAGCAATACAAAAGTGCAAAAACGCATAAAAAATGCAAGTTGTGAACATAGCCCAAGGTGTGGAGGAGTATTTTTTTTTTGTTATTTATTTTACCTTATACACAAGTCTTTACCCTGGAAAGGAACTTCCTTAACTGAAAGCAGTTTCAGTTTAGTTTTTGAACGTTTTATTGTGAGCCCTTAAAAGTGGCTTAATACCTCTGACCACGTTGTTGACAGCAGTGACCTGGGGGTCAGAAATGCTTCCTGGGGCGATCCCCATGCTGTCCCCATGTCATTTTAGCACTGTCACTATCGTTTTGGGCACTTGTTAGGCTTTTAACAGACAGCCGGGGATGCCGCCGCGAAAATTCTCGGGTCTCCCATTGACTAACATTGGGCTCGTGGCTCAGGTCGAGCAACCGAGTATCATGGCGAGCTCGGCCCGAGCTTCGAGCCCCCGAGCATTTTAGTGCTCGCTCTTCACTACTAAATACCCTTCATTATTTATTATTTTTGCACTTTGCGATTTACCCATTCACTTCCGGTTACTTGGGTATTTTGCTTGTCTTTGGTTTTTCTTTGTCTAGTGGCCTTGTGTGAACATACATTTACATTTTGCATGCACATCAATTTATGTTTCAGTTCAGACTTCTAGGTTTTTTCTTTGTAGTTCAGTGTGCTTTAGTACATATAAGGGTGTGGCCGCCCTTTGTCTGAGCTGAAATGTTTATTCTGCCTCAGGTCTATGCTTCTACTAGGGGGTCAGTCTCTCTGCCCTTATCCATATGTACGTCACTTGACAAATGGTAAGGTTTTAATATTAGAGTTAGGACTGTCCCATAAGGGTTGCCGTGATGTGGCGGTATAGCTTTTGCATTATTTTTATCAAAATTATGTTAACTAAATACCCTTCATTATTTATTATTTTTGCACTTTGCGATTTACCCATTCACTTCCGGTTACTTGGGTATTTTGCTTGTCTTTGGTTTTTCTTTGTCTAGTGGCCTTGTGTGAACATGCATTTACATTTTGCATGCACATCAATTTATGTTTCAGTTCAGACTTCTAGGTTTTTTCTTTATATGCTATATATGCTGTATGTGCGGGAAGGGAGCTTGTATGTACACTGCTTGCTATGTATGGGGGAGGGAAGCTGTCGGACAAAGAGGGGTCCTGCAAACATCCAACTAATGGCCCCCCATATATATTACAGGAAGGTAGGTCAAACCCAAGGAATTTTGCTGGAGCAGCCGACCATGTGCTGTGTATGGGGCCATCTCCCCCACACATATAACCACATTCATGTATATGGGGGAGTCGGGATGTGTTGTGTGGACAAGCGTCCGGTCTAAAGCTAACAAGTGTATGGGCATCTGAGACTAAGGCAAGTTATCATCCAGAAAGTCTTTCTCCAGCCTGCTGAAAAAATGCCGGATAGAGAAAGGCTTTTATCACCTAAGCCAGATCTCACAGGAGGGGAAGCAAGAAGAAAAAAGGAGAAATGTAAAATAAGACACAAGTGCAGACAGTTGTCATCCAAAACTTTATCTGGTATCGACCAAGAAAATTACAATCAGTAAAAGTATAATCCACATTTAGGAAAAACACAGATGAGCTGCGGGACCATCGCTTCTTCTTCTGGGACTTTTTGGCGGACAGGTTGCTCTGCTGTCGGAGGCCTTTCTTGTTCTTGGACTTCTCCTTCATGTGGATTCTGAAGACTAGGAGGCTCCTGAGGGTCCATCTCTCCTGCCGGCAGCTCAGAGTGACTTGGAGATATGTTTCCTTCAGTCCAGGAAAGCAAGAGAGCAAAAAGATGAATGTGATGTAATAACAAGACAAACCTAAAAAAAAACATGTATAAAAAATCATGTAACTGCAAACTGCACAAAAATGACCCCAATAACGTAAGTGCTGTAGTATTAAAGAACCTGCAAAACGAGTGGTGTGAAAAGACCTGGGACTTGTCAGAAATATGTAATGTTTTGTCTAAAATGACAAAGAAAAAGAAAAGATTCAAGGGATGAGCAGCATTTTATAACAGGTAAAAAATATACAAATTTGTGACAAGTGATCGGTATTAAGTATTGTGGATGATACCCAGACGTTTATTTCAAATGAAGAGTTTAATGAACGTCTTGTATTCGGCCAATTGGAACCTTCCCGGAAATGTCTGCGCCGGTGATAAAATCTACTTACTAATAGAGCTCCCGACTGGACACAAAGAACTGCAGCTCATGGAGGAATGAAGCTTCTTTCCTTCTCAGCCAAGAACTTCTTATATCAGTCCCGTACGGCCTCTATCATGTGCTGATATCTAGCAGAAAGAGAAAAAATCAATTATAAACTAAATAAAATTTATTAAAGAAAAAAAAACCTCCTGCAAACATGAAGCATTTGTAGCAAAGCACAGCCATTATTTACAGAGCACAATTGTTTTACTTTATTCTATATTAGTGGCCGCTCTGTGCAAAAACTTGTGGGAAATTACTGCAGCACTAATATTGTCCGTCCAGAGAGCACCCAAGTATTCCCCAATTTCTGACTCCTCCGCCCGATTGCCCCCACAAGCACAATGCTGCACCGCTGTCCCCTGCCTGGTACAGGCTCCTTTATAGGGTCCTTTCAGCTGTTGTTCACCAAGATGTGAAGTAATCCGAGTACAGGGTTTCCCATGTCTGAGTGCAGGGGTGGAGAGCAGAGAGGATCAGACAGGGACAGGCCCATACACAGACTGCTGGTATATAGAGGACAAATCTCGCTGAACAGCAGCTACAAGAAGCTTCTGGATGGGGGCAGTGGGGGTGAGACAGCACTTCAGCAACGTGTTTGGGAGAGAAGGAAGAAAATAAGCAAATGAAGAAAATTTATAAAGTTCACAAGTCTGCAATGTGAGGAGGATAATTACATGAAGAAAACCCTCTAGGTGCAGCGTCCGCAACCGGAAAACCGCCCCAAGGTCCACCTGTGTCATCAGCGCCCCCCTGCTGGACCCCTAATCAGTTGTACTGCAGACTCTGATGATTGATAGTGACACTAGGTCAGCTCTTTCCCAATGGCGGCACTAGCTGACCATCCTGTGGATAGGACAGGTGCCGGATCATTCAGTCCTTTCCCTCTTCCCCAACGTGAAGCAAACATCCCTCTGACCAGACAAACATCACTCTGACCAGACAAACATCCCTCTGACCAGACAAACATCCACCTGACCAGACAAACATCCTCCTGACCAGGCAACCATCCCCCTGACCAGGCAAACATCCCCCTGACCAGGCAAACAGGCAAACACCCCCTGACCAGGCAAACATCCCTCTGACCAGGCAAACATCCCCCTGACCAGACAAACATCCCCATGACCAGGCAAACATCCTCCTGACCAGGCAACCACCCCCCTGACCAGGCAAACATCCCCCTGACCAGGCAAACATCCCCCTGACCAGGCAAACATCCCCCTGACCAGACAAACATCCCCATGACCAGGCAAACATCCCTCTGACCAGGCAAACATACAACCCCTTTTTTTCTTTCCCATTTTACTTGCTTTATTAATTTCACCTCCAACATTACTGACAACTCCAAGTTCAATAGTTTGATAGTCTCATCTCCTGCCTTTGTATGTGGAGGAGGCAATAAACCGCCGTATACATCCTAAACCTGTCACAAGGACTTTCTCTGCAACTCCCTACTCTCAGCTGTCCCCCTGTAACAATCCACCTTTTTCTCTTTCTCGCTCATACATTTCAGACACTTTATTAACATGTTAATCATATTTCCAAACTTACTGCATTCCACTTCATCTGATCATACATCACCGTTTAAAAGAATCACAATCACTTACTTGTCTGCTGCGGTAATTCTTGGATTGTTTTCTTGCTGTTGCTTTGTCTTATTTTGCTGTTTGCTGTCCTTAAACCACCATCTGTCGCACAGTGTCCACATCTTGTTCCACCGGGTCGCTCTTTTGATCCCTGCAACAACAGACACTATGCGAGTATGACTTCACATGTGACATTTCCAAGTCCCTTGACCATTGTGGTGCCAATGGAGTACCCCATTTCTCGTTATCATGCCACCGAAGCACACCATTTCCCGCTAGCATGCCACCGTAGCACACCTTTTCCCGTTAGTATGCCACCGTGCACACCTATTCCCGTTAGCATGCCATCGGAGCACACCTATTCCCGTTAGCATGCCACCGGAGCACACCTTTACCATTAGCATGTGACCGCAGCACACCTTTACCGTTAGAATGCCACTGGAGCACACCTTTACCATTAGCATGCCACCGGAGCACACATTTTCCCGTTGGCTTGCCACCGGAGCACGCCACTTTCCCGTTGGCTTGCCACCGGAGCACGCCACAGTCCCGTTGGCTTGCCACCGGAGCACGCCACAGTCCCGTTGGCTTGCCACCGGAGCACGCCACTTTCCCATTGGCTTGCCACCGGAGCACGCCACTTTCCCGTTGGCTTGCCACCGGAGCACGCCACTTTCCCGTTGGCTTGCCACCGGAGCACGCCACTTTCCCGCTGGCTTGCCACCGAAGCACGCCACAGTCCCGCTGGCTTGCCACCGGAGCACGCCACAGTCCCGCTGGCTTGCCACCGGAGCACGCCACTTTCCCGATGGCTTGCCACCGGAGCACGCCACTTTCCCGTTGGCTTACCACCGAAGCACGCCACTTTCCCGTTGGCTTGCCACCGGAGCACGCCACTTTCCCGTTGGCTTGCCACCGGAGCACGCCACTTTCCCGTTGGCGTGCCACCGGAGCACGCCACTTTCCCGTTGGCTTGCCACCGGAGCACGCCATTTTTCCGTTGGCTTGCCACCGGAGCACGCCACTTTCCCGTTGGCTTGCCACCGGAGCACGCCACTTTCCCGTTGGCTTGCCACCGGAGCACGCCACTTTCCCGTTGGCTTGCCACCGGAGCACGCCACTTTCCCGTTGGCTTGCCACCGGAGCACGCCACTGTCCCGTTGGCTTGCCACCGGAGCACGCCACTGTCCCGTTGGCTTGCCACCGGAGCACGCCACTGTCCCGTTGGCTTGCCACCGGAGCACGCCACTTTCCCGTTGGCTTGCCACCGGAGCACGCCACTTTCCCGTTGGCTTGCCACCGGAGCACGCCACTTTCCCGTTGGCTTGCCACCGGAGCACGCCACTTTCCCGTTGGCTTGCCACCGGAGCACGCCACAGTCCCGTTGGCTTGCCACCGGAGCACGCCACTTTCCCGTTGGCTTGCCACCGGAGCACGCCACTTTCCCGTTGGCTTGCCACCGGAGCACGCCACTTTCCCGCTGGCTTGCCACCGAAGCACGCCACAGTCCCGCTGGCTTGCCACCGGAGCACGCCACAGTCCCGCTGGCTTGCCACCGGAGCACGCCACTTTCCCGATGGCTTGCCACCGGAGCACGCCACTTTCCCGTTGACTTGCCACCGAAGCACGCCACTTTCCCGTTGGCTTGCCACCGGAGCACGCCACTTTCCCGTTGGCTTGCCACCGGAGCACGCCACTTTCCCGTTGGCGTGCCACCGGAGCACGCCACTTTCCCGTTGGCTTGCCACCGGAGCACGCCATTTTTCCGTTGGCTTGCCACCGGAGCACGCCACTTTCCCGTTGGCTTGCCACCGGAGCACGCCACTTTCCCGTTGGCTTGCCACCGGAGCACGCCACTTTCCCGTTGGCTTGCCACCGGAGCACGCCACTGTCCCGTTGGCTTGCCACCGGAGCACGCCACTGTCCCGTTGGCTTGCCACCGGAGCACGCCACTGTCCCGTTGGCTTGCCACCGGAGCACGCCACTGTCCCGTTGGCTTGCCACCGGAGCACGCCACTTTCCCGTTGGCTTGCCACCGGAGCACGCCACTTTCCCGTTGGCTTGCCACCGGAGCACGCCACTTTCCCGTTGGCTTGCCACCGGAGCACGCCACTTTCCCGTTGGCTTGCCACCGGAGCACGCCACTTTCCCGTTGGCTTGCCACCGGAGCACGCCACTTTCCCGTTGGCTTGCCACCGGAGCACGCCACTTTCCCGTTGGCTTGCCACCGGAGCACGCCACTTTCCCGTTGGCTTGCCACCGGAGCACGCCACTTTCCCGTTGGCTTGCCACCGGAGCACGCCACTTTGCCGTTGGCTTGCCACCGGAGCACGCCACTTTCCCGTTGGCTTGCCACCGGAGCACGCCACTTTCCCGTTGGCTTGCCACCGGAGCACGCCACTTTCCCGTTGGCTTGCCACCGGAGCACGCCACTTTCCCGTTGGCTTGCCACCGGAGCACGCCACTTTCCCGTTGGCTTGCCACCGGAGCACGCCACTTTCCCGTTGGCTTGCCACCGGAGCACGCCACAGTCCCGTTGGCTTGCCACCGGAGCACGCCACTTTCCCGTTGGCTTGCCACCGGAGCACGCCACTTTCCCGTTGGCTTGCCACCGGAGCACGCCACTTTCCCGTTGGCTTGCCACCGGAGCACGCCACTTTCCCGTTGGCTTGCCACCGGAGCACGCCACTTTCCCGTTGGCTTGCCACCGGAGCACGCCACTTTCCCGTTGGCTTGCCACCGGAGCACGCCACTTTCCCGTTGGCTTGCCACCGGAGCACGCCACAGTCCCGTTGGCTTGCCACCGGAGCACGCCACAGTCCCGTTGGCTTGCCACCGGAGCACGTAACTTTCCCGTTGGCTTGCCACCGGAGCACGCCACTTTCCCGTTGGCTTGCCACCGGAGCACGCCACTTTCCCGTTGGCTTGCCACCGGAGCACGCCACTTTCCCGTTGGCTTGCCACCGGAGCACGCCACTTTCCCGTTGGCTTGCCACCGGAGCACGCCACTGTCCCGTTGGCTTGCCACCGGAGCACGCCACTTTCCCGTTGGCTTGCCACCGGAGCACGCCACTTTCCCGTTGGCTTGCCACCGGAGCACGCCACTTTCCCTTTGGCTTGCCACCGGAGCACGCCACTTTCCCGTTGGCTTGCCACCGGAGCACGCCACTTTCCCGTTGGCTTGCCACCGGAGCACGCCACTTTCCCGTTGGCTTGTCACCGGAGCACGTCACTTTCCCGTTGGCTTGCCACCGGAGCACGCCACTTTCCCGTTGGCTTGCCACCGGAGCACGCCACAGTCCCGTTGGCTTGCCACCGGAGCACGCCACTTTCCCGTTGGCTTGCCACCGGAGCACGCCACAGTCCCGTTGGCTTGCCACCTGAGCACGCCACTTTCCCGTTGGCTTGCCACCGGAGCACGCCACTTTCCCGTTGGCTTGCCACCGGAGCACGCCACTTTCCCGTTGGCTTGCCACCGGAGCACGCCACTTTCCCGTTGGCTTGCCACCGGAGCACGCCACTTTCCCGCTGACTTGCCACCGGAGCACGCCACTGTCCCGCTGGCTTGCCACCGGAGCACGCCACTGTCCCGCTGGCTTGCCACCGGAGCACGCCACTTTCCCGCTGGCTTGCCACCGGAGCACGCCACTTTCCCGCTGGCTTGCCACCGGAGCACGCCACTTTCCCGCTGGCTTGCCACCGGAGCACGCCACTTTCCCGTTGGCTTGCCACCGGAGCACGCCACTTTCCCGTTGGCTTGCCACCGGAGCACGCCACTTTCCCGTTGGCTTGCCACCGGAGCACGCCACTTTCCCGTTGGCTTGCCACCGGAGCACGCCACAGTCCCGTTGGCTTGCCACCGGAGCACGCCACTTTCCCGTTGGCTTGCCACCGGAGCACGCCACTTTCCCGTTGGCTTGCCACCGGAGCACGCCACTTTCCCGTTGGCTTGCCACCGGAGCACGCCACAGTCCCGTTGGTTGCCACCGGAGCACGCCACTTTCCCGTTGGCTTGCCACCGGAGCACGCCACTTTCCCGTTGGCTTGCCACCGGAGCACGCCACTTTCCCGTTGGCTTGCCACCGGAGCACGCCACTTTCCCGTTGGCTTGCCACCGGAGCACGCCACTTTCCCGTTGGCTTGCCACCGGAGCACGCCACAGTCCCGTTGGCTTGCCACCGGAGCACGCCACAGTCCCGTTGGCTTGCCACCGGAGCACGCCACTTTCCCGTTGGCTTGCCACCGGAGCACGCCACTTTCCCGTTGGCTTGCCACCGGAGCACGCCACTTTCCCGTTGGCTTGCCACCGGAGCACGCCACTTTCCCTTTGGCTTGCCACCGGAGCACGCCACTTTCCCGTTGGCTTGCCACCGGAGCACGCCACTTTCCCGTTGGCTTGCCACCGGAGCACGCCACTTTCCCGTTGGCTTGCCACCGGAGCACGCCACTTTCCCGTTGGCTTGCCACCGGAGCACGCCACTTTCCCGTTGGCTTGCCACCGGAGCACGCCACTTTCCCGTTGGCTTGCCACCGGAGCACGCCACTTTCCCGTTGGCTTGCCACCGGAGCACGCCACTTTCCCGTTGGCTTGCCACCGGAGCACGCCACAGTCCCGTTGGCTTGCCACCGGAGCACGCCACAGTCCCGTTGGCTTGCCACCGGAGCACGCCACTTTCCCGTTGGCTTGCCACCGGAGCACGCCACTTTCCCGTTGGCTTGCCACCGGAGCACGCCACTTTCCCGTTGGCTTGCCACCGGAGCACGCCACTTTCCCGTTGGCTTGCCACCGGAGCACGCCACTTTCCCTTTGGCTTGCCACCGGAGCACGCCACTTTCCCGTTGGCTTGCCACCGGAGCACGCCACTTTCCCGTTGGCTTGCCACCGGAGGACGCCACTTTCCCGTTGGCTTGCCACAGGAGCACGCCACTTTCCCGTTGGCTTGCCACCGGAGCACGCCACTTTCCCGTTGGCTTGCCACCGGAGCACGTCACTTTCCCGTTGGCTTGCCACCGGAGCACGCCACTTTCCCGTTGGCTTGCCACCGGAGCACGCCACAGTCCCGTTGGCTTGCCACCGGAGCACGCCACTTTCCCGTTGGCTTGCCACCGGAGCACGCCACTTTCCCGTTGGCTTGCCACCGGAGCACGCCACTTTCCCGTTGGCTTGCCACCGGAGCACGCCACTTTCCCGTTGGCTTGCCACCGGAGCACGCCACTTTCCCGTTGGCTTGCCACCGGAGCACGCCACTTTCCCGTTGGCTTGCCACCGGAGCACGCCACTTTCCCGTTGGCTTGCCACCGGAGCACGCCACTTTCCCGTTGGCTTGCCACCGGAGCACGCCACTTTCCCGTTGGCTTGCCACCGGAGCACGCCACTTTCCCGTTGGCTTGCCACCGGAGCACGCCATTTCCCGTTGGCTTGCCACCGGAGCACGCCACTTTCCCGTTGGCTTGCCACCGGAGCACGCCACTTTCCCGTTGGCTTGCCACCGGAGCACGCCACTTTCCCGCTGGCTTGCCACCGGAGCACGCCACTTTCCCGTTGGCTTGCCACCGGAGCACGCCACTGTCCCGTTGGCTTGCCACCGGAGCACGCCACTTTCCCGTTGGCTTGCCACCGGAGCACGCCACTTTCCCGTTGGCTTGCCACCGGAGCACGCCACTTTCCCTTTGGCTTGCCACCGGAGCACGCCACTTTCCCGTTGGCTTGCCACCGGAGCACGCCACTTTCCCGTTGGCTTGCCACCGGAGCACGCCACTTTCCCGTTGGCTTGTCACCGGAGCACGTCACTTTCCCGTTGGCTTGCCACCGGAGCACGCCACTTTCCCGTTGGCTTGCCACCGGAGCACGCCACAGTCCCGTTGGCTTGCCACCGGAGCACGCCACTTTCCCGTTGGCTTGCCACCGGAGCACGCCACAGTCCCGTTGGCTTGCCACCTGAGCACGCCACTTTCCCGTTGGCTTGCCACCGGAGCACGCCACTTTCCCGTTGGCTTGCCACCGGAGCACGCCACTTTCCCGTTGGCTTGCCACCGGAGCACGCCACTTTCCCGTTGGCTTGCCACCGGAGCACGCCACTTTCCCGCTGACTTGCCACCGGAGCACGCCACTGTCCCGCTGGCTTGCCACCGGAGCACGCCACTGTCCCGCTGGCTTGCCACCGGAGCACGCCACTTTCCCGCTGGCTTGCCACCGGAGCACGCCACTTTCCCGCTGGCTTGCCACCGGAGCACGCCACTTTCCCGCTCGCTTGCCACCGGAGCACGCCACTTTCCCGCTGGCTTGCCACCGCAGCACGCCACTTTCCCGCTGGCTTGCCACCGGAGCACGCCACTTTCCCGCTGGCTTGCCACCGGAGCACGCCACTTTCCCGCTGGCTTGCCACCGGAGCACGCCACTGTCCCGCTGGCTTGCCACCGGAAGCACGCCACTTTCCCGCTGGCTTGCCAAGGGAGCACGCCATCATCCATTTAATAAAATGGGCCACACTTAGCTTTTTCTTTTATATAATGGGCCCATATAGTTTTTCATTGAATATATTGGGCCTTACATAACCTTACATTTAATATATATAATCGTCTTATCATGTCTGTCTGTCTGTCCTTCTGTCCAGGAAGTCCTGCGTCGCTGATTGGTCCGACCGTGGTCAATCAGCGACGTGGGATTTCAGAAAAAGATGGCGGCCATTAGCAGCTCATCTGCCGCACGGAGGTCAGCGGCGATGTAGCCGGGAGATGACCGACGCTAGCCGGTCAACTCCCGGTTGCTCGCAGCAGAAGTACCCCGACCAGCGGCGCCGCTGACCTCCATGCGGCTACCGTCGGGAGATCAGCGGTTAGGGCCGCTGATCTTCCGACGGAAAGTGTGAAGGGAGGACCGGGGAGCGGCGCCACCGGTCCGGATACTTCTGCGGCGAGCAGCCGGTCATTTCCCGGCTGCTCGCAGTGGAAGTACCCGCACAGGCAGCGCCGCTCCCCTGTCCTCACTAATACGATTCGGCGGCCACGACCAATCAGCGATATTGGCTCCAAATTTAAACACCGCTCTGCACAGAGGTCAGTGGCGATGCAGCCGGTCATCTCCCGGCTGCTTGCAGCAGAAGTACCCTGACCTGCGGCGCCGCTGACCTCCATGCGGCTACCGTCGCTAGATCAGCGGCTAGGGCCGCTGATCTCCCGACGGCAAGTGTGAAGGGAGGACCGGGGAGCGGCGCCGCCGGTTGGGATACTTCTGCTGCGAGTAGCCGGTCATCTCCCGGCTGCTCACAGTGGAAGTACCCGCTCCCCGGTTCTCACTAATACGATTCGCTGATTGGTCGCGGCCGCCAGCCGTGACCAATCACCGGTTTTGGCGCCAAATTTAAACATGCTCTCCAGTCCTCACTAACACGGTTCGCTGATTGGTCGCGGCCGGCCGCATACATATTCTAGAATACCCGATGAGTTAGAATCGGGCCACCATCTAGTTTAATATAATGGGCCACAAATTGCCTTCTAGTTATTCAAGAGGTCCTGCATAGTCTTCCATTTATTTTAATAGGCCCCATATAACCTTTCAGCATCTGAAACAACGGATACTGAAAGCCTGTGCTAGCATTTCTTCTGCGGTGTTGCTATCAGTGTGTCAAGAGTGGGAGAAGAGGGTTGCATTGACAATCCAACACAATGGGCAGCACTTTAAACACATTTTATAAGTGGTCATAAACTTGTAAAAAATTCATGAAAGAATAAAGTTATGTTAAAACCAAGCACACCATTGTATTTTCTTATGAAATTCTCAATGAGTTTGATGTGTCACATCACCCTCTTCCCATTGAAAAAAATAAAGTTAGATCCAAAATGGCCGACTTCAAAATGGCCGCCATAGTCACCATCCATCTGGAAAAGTTTCCCCCTCCCATATACTAATGTGCCATAAACAGGAAGTTGACATCACCAACCATTCCCATTTAATTTAGGTGTATCCATATAAATAGCCCACCCTGTATTATTACCATTTTTATTATTGCTGTACATACTGTAGCTTTTCATTTAATTTATTGGGCCCCATATAGGCTTCCATTTAATATAATGGGCCCCACATAGCCTTCCATTTAATTTAATGGGGTCCACATAGCCTTCCATTTAATTTAATGGGGTCCACATAGCCTTCCATTTTATTTAATGGGACCCACATATGTTTTTATTTAATATAAAGAGCCCCACATAAGCCCCTAATTAATATAATGGGCCCCACCTTGCTTTCCATATAAAATAATGGGTCCCACATAGCCCTCCCTTTTGTTATGATGAGCCTTACATATCACACCATTTCCCGATGATCTGCCACCGAAGTACACCATTGGCTGCTGGGGTGCCACTGGAACACACTCTTTACAGTTGGGGTGCTAACAGAGCACACCTTTCACCATTAGCATGCCACCGGAGTACACTTTTTGCCACTGGCATGCCACTGAAGCACACCCTTTACCATTGGAGTACCATCGGGCACACCCTTTACCATTGGTGTGCCATCGGAGAACTCTATTTCCCGTAGGCCTACCAGAGGGGCCCAATATGTGACCTTTTTTGCTTACCACCGGGGCACCCATCTTGGGCTTTTTAGCTTCCACCGGGGTGCACTCTTTGGCCTTTTAGCTTACCACCGGGGCACCCAACTTGGGCTTTTTAACTGCGACCGGGGTACACTCTGACCATTTTGCTTACCACCGGGGCACTCATTTTAGGCTTTTTTAGTCTGCCACCGGGGTGCACTTTTTGGCCTTATTGCTTACCACTGGGGCGCACTCTAGGGCTTTTTAGCCTACCACCAGGGTACATTCTTTGGCCTTATTGCCTATCACTGGGGCGCACTCTAGGGCTGCTCAGTCTGCCACCAGAGTCTACTCTTTGGCCTTTTTGCCATTGGTGTGCCACCAGAGCACACCCTATGACGTTGGAGTGCCACCGGAGCACACCCTTTACCTTTGGAGTGCCACCGGAACACACAATTTGCCATTGGCAAAAGTATAATGGACCCCCACATAGAATTCTATAAAGTATAATGGCCCCCACATAGCCCTCTATATAGTATAATGAGCCGCACATTGCCTTCCATGTACTATAATTTAATTTATTGGGCTCCACATAGCTTTTCATTTAATTTATTGAACCCCACATAACCGTCAATTTAATATAATAGGCCGCACTGGACTCCATTTAATATATTGGACCTGACATAGCCTTCCATTTAATAAAATGGGGCCAAAATATCCCTCTATTTAATATAATGGGCACCAAAAAGCCTTCCATGTTTTATATTGGGCACCACATAGCTCTCTATTTAATACAATTGGCCCCACTTAACCTTCCATTTAAAATATTGGGCCCCACATAGCTTTACATTTAATTTACTGGGCTCCATATAGGCTTCCATTTAATATAATGGTCCCCACATTGCCTTCCATTTATTATAATGGAGCCAAGATACATCTCTATTTAATATAATGGACAAAACACAGGCTTCCATTTAATATAATTGGCGCTACATAGCCCTTTATTTGATAAATGCGCCTCACATAGCCCTCCATATAATATTATGGGCCCCGCAACGCTTTCCATTTAATTTAATAGGCCTCACATAGCCCTCAATTTAATACAGAGGGCTCCACAAAACCTTCCAGATAACATAGTGGGCCCCAATATAGCTTTCTTTTTAATGTATTGGTCCCCACATAGCTCTCTATTTAATATAATGGGCCTCACATAGACTTCCATTAAATATCATGGGCCCCATATAGAATTTATCATATACGTAGATGTCCCTTTAAGACAACGGGCCCCACATAGCTTTCCCTTTAATATAATGGGCCCCACATAGATTTTATTATTATATAATGGGCCCCACATAGCTTTCCCTTTAATATAATGGGCCCCACATAGCTTTCTCTTTAATATAATGGGCCCCACATAGCTTTCCCTTTAATATAATGGGCCCCACATAGCTTTCTCTTTAATATAATGGGCCCCACATAGCTTTCTCTTTAATATAATGGGCCCCACATAGCTTTCTCTTTAATATAATGGACCCCACATAGCCATCCATTTAATATAATGGGCCCTACGTAGATGTCCCTTTAAGATAACAGGCCCCACATAGCTTTCCCTTTAATATAATGGGCCCCACATAGCTTTCCCTTTAATATAATGGGCCCCACATAGCTTTCTCTTTAATATAATGGGCCCCACATAGCTTTCCCTTTAATATAATGGGCCCCACATAGCTTTCCCTTTAATATAATGGGCCCCACATAGCTTTCCCTTTAATATAATGGGCCCCATATAGCTTTTTCTTTAATATAATGGGCCCCACATAGCTTTTTCTTTAATATAATGGGCCCCACATAGCTTTCCCTTTAATATAATGGGCCCCACATAGCTTTCTCTTTAATATAATGGGCCCCACATAGCTTTCTCTTTAATAAAATAGGCCCCACATAGCTTTCTCTTTAATATAATGGGCCGCACATAGCTTTCCCTTTAATATAATGGGCCCCACATAGCTTTCCCTTTAATATAATGGGCCCCACATAGCTTTCCCTTTAATATAATGGGCCCCACATAGCTTTTTCTTTAATATAATGGGCCCCACATAGCTTTTTCTTTAATATAATGGGCCCCACATATCTTTCTCTTTAATATAATGGGCCCCACATAGCTTTCTCTTTAATATAATGGGCCGCACATAGCTTTCTCTTTAATATAATGGGCCCCACATAGCTTTCTCTTTAATATAATGGGCCCCACATAGCTTTCTCTTTAACATAATGGGCCCCACATAGCTTTCCCTTTAATATAATGGGCCCCACATAGCTTTCTCTTTAATATAATGGGCCCCACATAGCTTTCCCTTTAATATAATGGGCCCCACATAGCTTTCTCTTTAATATAATGGGCCCCACATAGCTTTCTCTTTAATATAATGGGCCCCACATAGCTTTCCCCTTAATATAATGGGCCCCACATAGCTTTCCCTTTAATATAATGGGCCCCACATAGCTTTCTCTTTAACATAATGGGCCCCACATAGCTTTCTCTTTAATATAATGGGCCCCACATAGCTTTCTCTTTAATATAATGGGCCCCACATAGCTTTCCCTTTAATATAATGGGCCCCACATAGCTTTCTCTTTAATATAATGGGCCCCACATAGCTTTCCCTTTAATATAATGGGCCCCACATAGCTTTCCCCTTAATATAATTGGCCCCACATAGCTTTCTCTTTAATATAATTGGCCCCACATAGCTTTCCCTTTAATATAATTGGCCCCACATAGCTTTCCCTTTAATATAATGGGCACCACATAGATTTATTATAATATAATGGGCCCCACATATCCGTCCCTTTAATATTATGGACCGCACATAGATTTATTATAATATAATGGGCCCCACATAGATTTATTATAATATAATGGGCCCCACATAGATTTATTATAATATAATGGGCCCCACATAGATTTATTATAATATAATGGGCCCCACCTAACCCTCCAGTTTATACACTGCAGTCGCTCTCTTTCTTCTCTTCTTTACCTAGTCCAGTCTTTCGTGACGACTTCCCGCCATGATTCGTCTTTGCAGTTTGCTGTCCAGGTTTCGGCTGCTCCGCACTTTTCAGCAGATCACCGCACTCCTGAAAAACAAAAATGTTACAAATATAAGCGACTTAAATAAATAATGCCGCCCACTGTGCCACCAAATGCAAATATGTGCCACACTGTGCCCATGAGTATATCATTCACCGCAATGAAGCCTGCTCCACTGAGAATATAAATCAGTCACTAGCTTGTGCCCCCGTTATAAATAGTGTTGAGCGAGCACTAAAATGCTCGGGTGCTCGAAGCTCGGCCTGAGCTCGCCGTGATACTCGGGTGCTCGACCTGAGCAACGAGCCTATGTTAGTCTTTGGGAGTCCCGAGCATTTTTGCGGAGGCACCCCCGGCAGTCTGTAGAAAGCCTAAAAAGTGCCCAAAATGATAGTGACAGTGCTCAGATGACATGGGGACAGCATGGGGATCGCCCCAGGAAGCATTTCTGACCCCCAGGTCACTGTTGTCAACAACGTGGTCAGAGGTATTAAGCCACTTTTACAGGCTCATAAGAAAATGTTCAAAAACGAAAGTGAAACTTTTTTCCTGTGAAATATGTTAAGGAATTTCTTTTCCAGGGTAAAGACTTGTGTATAAGGTAAAATAAATAACCAAAAACAAAAATACTCCTCCACACCTTGGGCTATGTTCACAAGTAGCATTTTTTATGCGTTTTTGCACGTTTGTATTGCTTTCAACTGTGACAAATGCATTCACCGGGAAATGTCATTTTAACATTTTACAACCTTATCTGGCCATGTGCTGTGTGACACATGCATACAGTGCTGAAAAGACATGGGAACAGCATGGGGAAGCATCTCTGACTCCCAGGTCACTGCCTAAAAGTGTGCCCATCAGAAGTGATCCTTGCCGCATCAGAAGATGCAGACTTGCAACTATCCCCGTGCAAGTCCTTGTCCCAGGGCAGTGTTCAATTGTACCTCCCCCATTCCTTGCAATGCAAGCGCAAATATGCAGCCAACCACCCACCCACCCCCAGGCTGCAATACCATACTGCTAGCTTGCACTTGAAATTGGGCCTTTTAGTTTTGAGGAGGCCGAAGCTGGCCACTACCTCATGGCTGCTTCGGCAGCGAGGTATCCATACTCAGTCCCCAGCCGCCCGGCGGCCGGGTGTCCACACCTGGTCCCCAGCCGCCTGGGGGCGGCGGGGTGTCCATAGACGGTCCCCAGCCACCCCGATTTCTCTGCGGAACATCCCCACACACTTTTCTTAGACTGGCCTGCTTTAGGGCAGCATTGGATGAGCCCACTAGAGAACCCGACTCCATCAGGGGAGGTGAGAATGCCAAGGTGAGGAGCATGATGATGATAGAAGTTAGCATCTGCTTTGTTTTGTTGGAATGCAAGCATAAGTGTGCAACCTGCCACCAACCCACCCCGAGGCTGCAATACCATACTGCTAGCATGCGTGCACTTGAAATTGGGCGTTTTAGGCATGTGGAGGCCAGAGCTGGCCACTACCTCATGGCTGCTTCGGCAGCGAGGTATCGATACTCCATGCTCGGTCCCCAGCCGCCAGGGGGCGGCCGGGTGTCCACACTCGGTCCCCAGCCGCCCCGCGGCCAGGTGTCCATAAACGGTTCCAAGCCGCCCCGATTTCTCCGCGGAACATCCCCACACACTTTTCTTAGACTGGCCTGCTTTAGAACCCGACTTCTCCGGTGGGCCCTGGCTTCTCTATCAGGGGAGTTGAGAGTGCCAAGGTGAGGAGCATGATGAGGATGATAGAAGTTAGCATCTGCTTTGTTTTCAAGGAATGCAAGCGCATGTATGTAGTAGCGGCTAGGCCTGAGGTGGTCAGCGTTTTGGCGCATATCCTACCTCCTCCGAGGATTGCTGGATGTTTTCCTGCTACTATCCAAGTTCTATGACTCTCGTTAAAACAAAGCTTCAAGTGATAAATGATGGATGAGGTAGTGGCAAAGGAGAAAGAGCAGGAGGAACAGGGACCATTCACATCAATATCAGGCCAGTCAACCACATATGTCTTGTAGGATATGTTTCTGTAACAAAAGGAGCGGTTTGGCTACACAGTTATAGGGCATACAGTGAGTGCAATGCCTACCAAAACTTTTGAGGCACTCCAATGCCCCTTGGAAATGACATGGAGGTCAGAGGGCCTTAACTAAACCTTTTTTTCCATTTATGGCAACTGGGTCTCCTGTGCACTGTTGGCCTAAGCAGTGAATGGAAGGCTTTCCAAAAATTATAAGGAACTGCAATGCCCCTGGAAACAGACGTGGATTACAGCGTACTAAAAACCTTCTACCCATTATTGGGGAGTGTGTCTCCCTTAGTTTTCACCTTTGCATTGAAAAGCAAAAGCTGACTAAAATTAGGAGGAAATGCAATGTCCGTTGGAAGAGTCGTGGAGATTAGAGGTAAGGTAATTAAAAACAACATTTCAATGCCCCTTGGAAGAGCTGTGGAGTTCAGAGTGGCTTAAGAAGACGCTTTTAATGCCCCTTTGAAGAGACGTGGAGGTCACAGTAGCTTAACAAGACGGTTTTAATGCCCCTTACAAGAGCCATACAGTACAGCATCTTAAAAACATTATTCCCATTATTGGGGAGTGGGTCTCCCATAGTATTTGCTTATGCCTTACAAGCAAAAGCTTCCAAAAATTATGAGGAAATGCAATGCCCGTTCGAAGAGTCGTGGAGATCCCAGTAGCTTAACAAGACGCTTTTAATGCCCCTCACAAGAGACGTGGAGGTCAGAGTGGCATAACAAGACAGTTTTAATGCCCCTTACAAGACACGTGGAGGTCAGAGTGGTATAACAAGACGCTTTTAATGCCCCTCAGAAGAGACGTGGAGGTCAGAGTGGTATAACAAGACGGTTTTAATGCCCCTTACAAGAGATGTGGAGGTCAGAGTGGTATAACAAGATGGTTTTAATGCCCCTCAGAAGAGACGTGGAGGTCAGAGTGGTATAACAAGACGGTTTTAATGCCCCTCTGAAGAGACGTGGAGGTCAGAGTGGTATAACAAGACGGTTTTAATGCCCTTTACAAGACACGTGGAGGTCAGAGTGGTATAACAAGACGGTTTTAATGCCCCTTACAAGACACGTGGAGGTCAGAGTGGTATAACAAGACTCTTTTAATGCCCCTTACAAGAGACGCTCATTATTCTGGCGTTTGGCAAATATTAAAAATGATGGTAATCCTAATTAACCTAAAATGGGAAAGGTTTATTCTGATTTCATGTCAGATATTGAGAAAAACCTTCAGATGTGTCTATTTATACAGTGTATGGAAACTTCTGATTTCAACTGTGTATGTATATATATATATATATATATATATATATATATATATATATATATATATATATATATATATGTGTATAATATATACACGGCGAAGCTCACACAACACAACACCCACAGCAGAGGAACTGGCTGCACACACACCTGCTCCTGTCAGTGCTGTGAGCGCTCCTCATGTCGCTGCTGGCTCCGCCCCTCATATCGCTGCTGGCTCCGCCCCTCATATCGCTGCTGGCTCTGCCCCTCACATCGCTGCTGGCTCCGCCCCTCATATCGCTGCTGGCTCCGCCCCTCATATCGCTGCTGGCTCTGCCCCTCACATCGCTGCTGGCTCCGCCCATCAGCCGCTCACAGTCCTCAGCAATATGGAGACATCCGCACTGATCAGAATCCTCGGGGGCGTGGCCTGTCACTGTAGTCACACAAGGGTTGTCATGGAGATCTCAAGGGAAGGCAGGTGGGCGGGGCTTAGAGCAGGAAGTAGAAGCCGTGCAGTGTGATTGGCTCCTTACCTTCTGCCAGTAATGGAGCAGATATATGGCTCCTATATAATGGAGGGGGTTCAGGAGGGGTTCCCCACCCTAAAGGTCAGGGGATAAATAATACTGGACATGAGCGAGGGCAGGAGGACATTATTCTATATTGTAAGAAATCTGATTTCTTCTTTCCTCACAGTTTTTCCTGTGCAAGGCCACATGTATTGTGCGATAATCTGTGAATATGGGGGGATCTGCTCCTCACATCCACATCAATCCCCCCACGTCTGAGCTCTCCCTTACAGGGGTCTTCTGCTCTGCACATTGATGCCGTATCCATGGAGATGACATCATGGCCGGTACATGCGGATCTCCCCGATGGGACCCTCATGTATCTGGAGGACGAGGCGCTGCTGCTCCTCGGGGAGAGGGGGCACAATTCCTGTACACATGATACAGGGGCTTCTGCCATCTCTGGGCTGAGAATAATGCTGGCAGCGCGCAGTCTACATGATGTGAGGATTACAAGTCTGCAGTCACAGAGAGTCACACAGATGACTGCAGGCCTTCAGCTTCACACCGGACAATCCCTTTAAATACATGTATATTGCTCTAAAAATACTTTTTACTATTTTGCTTCTTGTAACATTTGCTCTGTTCGGCCTTTACCAGCTTATTGTTTCCCAGCAGCACATTGATGGCTTCAGAATGAGTTAACTTGAGATTCAGTCAGTGAGCTCCTTATGATGTGGAGTTTCCAGCGCTTTTATTTCTGCGATGATTTATGACTGCATCAGAGATCAGCCCAACTTTCATGCTGGTCTGTGAACATAATCAGCACAGAGAAGGTCAGAATGAGCGCACTGATAAATTCTCAGTGAGCTCATTCTGCAACTAGCAATGCAAAGGAAATAAAAAAGCCAAATTGTTTATGAAACGTTATTGAAAAAATATTTGTATGTATATATTTAGCCCAAAATGTCTGAGTGTCCATATCCTTAGTACCAGCACAGCTGAGGATTTGGTATAATCAGGGGAGTACATAGGACGCAGAAGTTCTAATTGCCCCCCCCCCCCCCCCCAGCAACAAAAATGTAAATAATTGTCGGGGTCGCAGAAGATCAGATCTCACAACCTTCCAGCCTTTACATAGTAATTTTCCTCCTGCTGAAGTCCTAGATCCATTTTTCATTGCCCATAAAGTGTGGTGCCAACAAAAGTGCCCCCCAAACACGGTATGATACCCCCATGGTGAATTCCTCCATATGCGCAGTATAATGACCCTACTGTACCCGACCTCAACTCCCAGGGTAAAGTATGATCCCCCAACTGCCCCACACCTCTCCACACTCCATAGAGTATAATGCACTCAGTATAAGACTCTCGCCATGGTTCTCCACACAGTATAAGGCACTCGCCATGGTCCTCCACGCAGTATAAAGCACTCCCTCGTGGCCCTCCACGCAGTATAATGCACTCCCACGTGGTCCGCCACGCAGTATAATGCACTCCCTCGTGGTCCTCCACGCAGTATAATGCACTCCCACGTGGTCCTCCACACAGTACAATGCACTCCCTCGTGGTCCTCCACGCAGTATAATGCACTCCCATGTGGTCCGCCACGCAGTATAATGCACTCCCTCGTGGTCCTCCACACAGTACAATGCACTCCCTGTGGTCCTCCACACAGTATAATGCACTCCCCCATGGTCCTCCACACAGTACCATGCACTCCCCCATGGTCCTCCACACAGTACAATGCACTCCCCCATGGTCCTCCACACTGTACAATGTACTCCCCCATGGTCCTCCACACAGTATAAAGCCCCCGTCTCACATAGCGATATCGCTAGCGAGATCGCTGCTGTGTCACGGTTTTGGTGACTCACCAGCGACCTCACCAACGATGTCGCTATGTGTGACACTTTGCAACGATCAGGCCCCTGCTGTGAGGTTGCTGATCGCTGCAAAGTGTCCTGGACCATTTTTTGGTCGTTGGCCTCCCGCTGGCCAGCACACATCGCTGTGTGTGACCAGCGGAACCAACGATCTGGCTGGTAATCATGGTAAACATCGGGTTACTAGGGGCACGCGCGCACTTAGTAACCCGCTGTTTACCATGGATACCACTCTGCTACGGTGCGCGGAGGCTACCGTTCACCTTAGCAGAGTCGTATCCATGATAAACAGCGGGTTACTAGGGGCACACGCGCACTTAGTAACCCGATGTTTACCATAGTTATCAGCCTGCTCCTGCTTAAGCAGCAGGCTGGTAACAGGAGCAGGACATCGTGGAACGATTCTTTCCACGATATCGCTGCTCCCCTGATCGCTGGTGAGCCTGCCTGTTTGACAGCTCCCCAGCGATGTATTAGCGATGCAGCAACGATCCCTGACAGGTCGTATCGTTGTCGGGATCGCTGCTGCATCGCTTAGTGTGACGGGGCCTTAAGACACTCGCCATGGTTCTCCACTCAGTATAATGCATTCCCCCATGGTCCTGTACGCAGTATAATGCAGCCCCCCATAGGGTAAAATGCAGCCCCCCCCACCCGTAGGGTAAAATGCAGCCCCAGTCCTCCAGTATTATCAGTACACAATGATTTAAAAAATAAATACATACTTACCGCTCCTCGTTCCCTGCTGCTTCAGTCTCTGCAGCTGATCACCTCAGCAGCTGCCAGCTCCACTGTCTGACACAGCGTGGCGCGTCATCATGCTGCTGCGTCAGACGCAGAGGAGGAATGATGGGAGAGGGAGTGTCACATGATGCTCCCTCCTCCAGGTTTTCGTGGGCCCCGGGCGAAAGAGTCTCAGTGGCCCCTTTAACACATCCAACCATTCATGATGCACAGATACAGCAGATAAATTATAGATATAGATATAGTACAATGCCAAACATTTCACTGACTTCTTACATTTCATGAGTGATATCTACTGTAAATTCTACAATAGCTCAGAAACCGGTGAATCCTCACAGCGCACAGTGCAGACCGGACAGTATAGTCCTCCATACAGTGTTATGGCACCACATAGTCCTCCATACAGTATTATGAGCCCTATATAATGCTCCATACAAAATACTGGATCCCATATAATTCACCATAGAGAATACTGCCTGGTCCCCATGTAATGCCATATGCAGGCTGGACCTCATACAGAGGCCCCATAAGCCCGCTGCATCCTCCCCGGGGCCCCCACAAGCCGGCTGCATCCCCCCAGGGCCCCCCTCAAGCCTGCATCACCCCCCCCAGAGCCCCCACATGCCTGCAGCATCCCCCCCATAGACCCCACAAGCCTGCAGCATCCCCCCCAGAGCACCCACAAGCCCACAGCATCCCCTCCAGGGCCCCACAAGCCCGCAGAATCCCCCCCAGGGCCCCACAAGCCCGCAGCATCCCCTTAGGGCCCCCACAAGCCCGCAGCATCCCCCCGGGGCCCCCACAAGCCCTGGACCGTACCTGCATCACCACCAGTAAAGGTATTGAAGTTTACCCTTGTGTGTGCCTGTACTTCCTCTGGAACCGTCCTGCCATCTCCCTCCTGCTTCCACCATCTTTCTACACCTCCACACTGCCCTGAGGCCTGCTCTACCTGTGGGGAGCCGTCCCATCATAGATGCCCCTAACATCAGCCTCAGTGGACTGTCGCAGCGCTGGTAACCTCTTACCAGAATCCACAGGTGGCGTCACGACAATTTCCCCTATAAGCATTCCCCCCCCCTTTGAGTGACCGCCCTGGGCCACGGACTGGGCCAGCCACCGTGATATCCCCTGGCAACCAGAGGCCCGGCTTCCGAGTGCCCCACGGCCCTGGGGGCGAGTCACTATGCACAGTGGTTCATGAATTAATATTCACAGTGACCCTCCATCCTGTGATTAAAAGGGTCCGTACATTTGACACCTCCGTCTGACTCCCACAGTCTCCTCCGCACAGATCGATATTAAGATGGCCACCGCAATGGCATGGGGAGTGCAGCGGTGAGTCCAGAGCGCAGCTCCTCGCTCTAAAATGCCCATCAGAAAGAAGAGGTCAGACATTTATTTTCTATGAGCGCTCTATTATCCTATTTATCAAACATCAGCACTACAAGAATCCGTCCTGAGCCGTGCTGGGATCTTTGAACGTGGGCCCCCGGGAGGATCGGGCCCCTCATGGTGGAGCAGATCACACTCATTATAATCCATCACTGATAGAAGATACATAAACAACAACACAGGATGATTGTAAAACAGTGAGGTAATATTTTATTGAGCCACCAAACACACAATAAACATATCGAACAGTCCCAGCAAATACCTAATATGGTGCAAATTACAGAGTCTCACCCTTCCGCTGACTCGCTGGGATTAAAGCAGCTGCCAATCCGAGGGGCTTCTGGGGCTGACTACCCCCACCAATGGCACCCCCACCAAAGAGCACCCACAAAGAGGAGGTAACAACAAGCTTAGAAAGCTGACAGTCCATTGAGGTACGTGGCCAGGAGACCAGAAAGTTCCAACCTGGCTTCTCCGAACATATCCATGGAACTAGGTGACCGGAAGGTCCCGACTTGGCTTTTTCCGAGCATATTCACGAGTTCCAGGTGGCCGGAGTGTCCCAACCTGGCTACTCCAAACATCTCCATGGGACCAGGTGACTGGTGGGTCCCAACCTGGTTTTCCCAGATGTATCCATGGGTTCTATAGTAGTCAATGGAGCAGATCTGTATTCCTCCAGCCAGGGCTGTGGTCCCTTAAGCTGGCATCCTGTAGAAACCAAATCTATGTCCCTCTTAATGGATTCATGGTGTTCTGTAGAGCTGTCCCATAGAGTGTTCCTGGCAGTGGTTTTGTAAAAAGACTCCTTTATGTAGTTCACAACTGTCCTTCTTCAAGACTTCATCCACAGGTCAAGAGAAAAGGGTGGTGTTACTAATTCCCATTACTGGAGCATCCACAGTTCATCCCCCAATGTTGACTTGCAAACATTGCAAACATTGAAGGATAAACTATAAATTCCGAAACAATGCAAGTCAACAAATTGCATGGACTTCTAAAATGGTAATCAACATATTTAACAAACATCCATTGTTCAAAGAGCCTGCGTCCCTGTATTGCAAAGATAACAGTACAATAAACCAGAAGAGTTGATATAAGAGGTAAATAACCATTTATCAATGAACAAATATCACCTCAACCTACAAGATGAGTCAACATTCGGACTAATGACAAAAGATCATGTGCGTTGACCAACCGAAGAAAGAAACACATAAATTCAATAGTTAATAATTCAGGCAATAGTCTATCATTCTGGGCCTATGGAATTTACATCTGGATAATTACGATTAAATGCTGTGTCGTCACAGGCCCCTTTAGTTTTAGGGACTGGCAGGGGTCCTTTACAGTTGCTCTCCCACTAGTTCATCCTTCTTTCCTTTACTCCGTTTCAATAAAATATTTGGAAATATACAAAGTAAAAACTCAAATATAATTTTTTTTCTTACATTAAAACTTGATTTTATTAAAATAAACCCCCAAAAAACAAGAACAAAAAAACTAAACCTGATTAACATCGCAGAGAACAACAATCCAAACTGTACAACGATCACATGATTTATCCGGCACGAAAAACAGCATCAAGAATAAAATAGTAATAATTAATGGCAAAATTGTAGCTTTTGTTCATTTTGTCTCTATACTGCACGATAAACGCTGGAAAGAAAAAATATAAGAACCATTCCTGGGGTTTTGCCATTGAATGCTGGAAAAAATAAAAAAACATCAGCAGAATTGTTTTTTTATTAATCTCACGCAAAAGAAAAATGGAATAAAAATTATAAAAACGTTGTCTGTTCCCCAAAATGTTACCAGTGAATCCTATAGCAGCTCCGCATAGACCCAAACTGGTAAACTAAAAACTCCTGCATGCCCCGTGTGTGTGTATGTATATATATATATACATACACATATATATATACTCCTCTGTACTATATACACGGCAGAGCTCACACACCACAACACGCTCCGCGGCGGCGCCACAAAAAGAGCGGACCTGGCTGCACACACACCTGCTCCTGTCACCTGTATACACAGTTGAAACCAGAAATTTACATACACTATATAAATGTTAGAACCCTCCTGTTTGTTTTTTCCATCTTGTGTTTTGCGGTCACAAGACCATCTGCCTTTATATTCCAGCTCCGCCCTTTTGGCTGTGTTGGACTTCAGTGTTGTTTGACTGCTTTTCTAGCCAGGTGCTTCTGTGCCTTTCTCTGTCAGTTCGCTTGGTCCTTCTGGGACCTCTAGTACCTTTTTGTCAGTTTATCTTTTTGTGTTCTGTAACAACTTCTCTGTTTAGGAGATGTCCCATTTTTGTTCCAGTCCTTAGTTCTTTTTGGGACCCCTCTCCTTTATGCTATAGGTCTTCGTTCAGACTAGCCGAGGACTAAGGCGGGTCTGTTCGCTAGGAACAGGCAGCCCGCTACATCGTAGGGATTCAGCTTAGTCTTACTGTAGGGATAGCTTTCTCCCTTCTTTCCTTAGTACTTGTTGCAGATCATAACAATAAAAAGACACATCTGCAGGTTTTTCTCAATATCTGACATGAAATCAGAATAAACCTTCCCGTTTTAGGTCAATTAGGATTACCATAATTTTTAAGATTTGCCAAATGCCAGAATAATAAGAGAGAGAGAGAATGTTTTAAAGCATTTTTATTACTTACTGCAAAGTCATAAGTTTACATACACTAATATTGCTATACCTTTAAACAATTCTGGACTGTCCATATGATGATGTCATGTGTTTGGAAACTTCTGATAGTTTTTTTGGCAACATCTCAGTTAATTAGAGACACACCTGTGGATGTATTTTAATGCACACCTGAAACACACTGCTTCTTTGTGTAGCATCATGGGAAAGTCTAAAGAAATTAACCAAGATATCAGGAAGAGAATTGTGGACTTGCACAAGTCTGGCTCATCCTTGGGTACAATTTCAAGATACCTGAAGGTGCCTCGTTAATCTGTACAAACAATTATATGCAAGTACAAACAAGATGGGAATGTCCAGCCATCATACCGCTCAGGAAGGAGACGGGTTCTGTGTCCCAGAGATGAACGTGCTTTGGTCCGATATGTGCATATCAAGGACAAAAGCAAAAGATCTTGTGAAGATGATAGGGAAAGCTGATAAGATTGTGTCAATATCCACAGTGAAATGAGTACTGTATCAATATAGGCTGAAAGGCCACTGTGCCAGGAAGAAGCCATTACTCCAAAAGAAAGATAAAAAAAGCCAGATTAATGTTTGCAAATGCACACAGGAACAAAGACCTTAATTTTTGGAGACATGTCCCGTGGTCTGATGAAACTAAAATTGAACTTTTTGGGCATAGTGACCATCGTTACTTTTGGAAGAAAAAAGGAAAAGCTTGGAAGCCTAAGAACACCATCCCAACTGTGAAACATGGGGGTGGCAGCATCATGTGGGGATGATTTCCTGTAGGAGGGACTGGCGATAGCGCCACTCACAGGCATCACGTGACCTCGCGGCTGCAGCCGGCTCTTTCTTCCGCTGATGTCACGTCAAATGAGGCGTGACATTAGTGTCGCGGACCCCGCGGTGGATGCTGGGCTGTGGGCGGGGGTTACCCCGCGCGTCCCACCCAGCATCCTCCGCGCCCCACTCCCAATGAATGAGGAGAGGGAAAGAGGTAAACTATTGACTTAGCAGTAAGTAATAAAAATGTCCTAAAACATTCTCTCTCTCTCTCATTATTCTGGCATTTGGCAAATATTAAAAATGATGGTAATCCTAATTGACCTAAAAAGGGAAAGGTTTATTCTGATTTCATGTCAGATATTGAGAAAAACCTGCAGATGTGTCTATTTATACAGTGTATGGAAACTTCTGATTTCAACTCTGTATATATATATATATATATATATATGTGTGTGTATATTATATACACGGCGAAGCTCACACACCACAACACCCACAGCAGAGGAACTGGCTGCACACACACCTGCTCCTGTCAGTGCTGTGAGCGCTCCTCATATCGCTGCTGGCTCCGCCCCTCATATCGTTGCTGGCTCCGCCCATCATATCGCTGCTGGCTCTGCCCCTCATATCGCTGCTGGCTCCGCCCATCATATCGCTGCTGGCTCCGCTCCTCATATCGCTGCTGGCTCTGCCCCTCATATCGCTGCTGGCTCTGCCCCTCATATCGCTGCTGGCTCCGCCCATCATATCGCTGCTGGCTCTGCCCCTCATATCGCTGCTGGCTCCGCCCCTCATATCGCTGCTGGCTCCGCCTCTCACATCGCTGCTGGCTCCGCCTCTCACATCGCTGCTGGCTCCGCCTCTCATATCGCTGCTGGCTCTGCCCCTCATATCGCTGCTGGCTCTGCCCCTCATATCGCTGCTGGCTCCGCTCCTCATATCGCTGCTGGCTCCGCCCATCATATCGCTGCTGGCTCCGCCCCTCATATCGCTGCTGGCTCTGCCCCTCATATCGCTGCTGGCTCCGCCCCTCATATCGCTGCTGGCTCTGCCCCTCATATCGCTGCTGGCTCCGCCCATCATATCGCTGCTGGCTCCGCCCCTCATATCGCTGCTGGCTCCGCCCATCATATCGCTGCTGGCTCCGCCCCTCATATCGCTGCTGGCTCCGTCCCTCATATCGCTGCTGGCTCCGCCTCTCATATCGCTGCTGGCTCCGCCCCTCATATCGCTGCTGGCTCCGCCTCTCATATCGCTGCTGGCTCTGCCCCTCATGTCGCTGCTGGCTCCGCCCCTCATATCGCTGCTGGCTCCGCCCCTCATGTCGCTGCTGGCTCCGCCCTTCATATCGCTGCTGGCTCCGCCCCTCACATCACTGCTGGCTCCGCCCATCAGCCGCTCACAGTCCTCAGCAATATGGAGACGTCCGCACTGATCAGAATCCTCGGGGGCGTGGCCTGTCACTGTAGTCACACAAGGGTTGTCATGGAGATCTCAAGGGAAGGCAGGTGGGCGGGGCTTAGAGCAGGAAGTAGAAGCCGTGCAGTGTGATTGACTCCTTACCTTCTGCCAGTAATGGAGCAGATATATGGCTCCTATATAATGGAGGGGGCTCAGGACGGGTTCCCCACCCAAAAGGTCAGGGGATAAATAATACTGGACATGAGCGAGGGCAGGAGGACATTATTCTATATTGTAAGAAATCTGATTTCTTCTTTCCTCACAGTTTTTCCTGTGCAAGGCCACATGTATTGTGCGATAATCTGTGAATATGGGGGGGATCTGCTCCTCACCTCCACATCAATCCCCCCACGTCTGAGCTCTCCCTTACAGGGGTCTTCTGCTCTGCACATTGATGCCGTATCCATGGAGATGACATCATGGCCGGCACATGCGGATCTCCCCGATGGGACCCTCATGTATCTGGAGGACGAGGCACTGCTGCTCCTCGGGGAGAGGGGGCACAATTCCTGTACACATGATACAGGGGCTTCTGCCATCTCTGGGCTGAGAATAATGCTGGCAGCACGCAGTCTACATGATGTGAGGATTACAAGTCTGCAGTCACAGAGAGTCACACAGATGACTGCAGGCCTTCAGCTTCACACTGGACAATCCCTTTAAATACATGTATATTGCTCTAAAAATACTTTTTACTATTTCTCTTCATGTAACATTTGCTCTGTTCGGCCTTTACCAGCTTTTTGTTTCCCAGCAGCACATTGATGGCTGCAGAATGAGTTAACTTGAGATTCAGTCAGTGAGCTCCTTATGATGTGCACTCCCCCATGGTCCTCCACACAGTACAATGCACTCCCCCATGGTCCTCCACACAGTACAATGCACTCCCCCATGGTCCTCCACACAGTATAAGACACTCGCCATGGTTCTCCACTCAGTATAATGCATTCCCCCATGGTCCTGTACACAGTATAATGCAGCCCCCCATAGGGTAAAATGCAGCCCCCCCCACCCGTAGGGTAAAATGCAGCCCCAGTCCTCCAGTATTATCAGTACACACTGATTTATAAATAAATACATACTTACCGCTCCTCGTTCCCCGCTGCTTCAGTCTCTGCAGCTGATCACCTCAGCAGCTGCCAGCTCCACTGTCTGACACAGCGTGGCGCGTCATCATGCCGCTGCGTCAGACGCAGAGGAGGAATGATGGGAGAGGGAGTGTCACATGATGCTCCCTCCTCCAGGTTTTCGTGGGCCCCGGGCGAAAGAGTCTCAGTGGCCCCTTTAACACATCCAACCATTCATGATGCACAGATACAGCAGAGAAATTATAGATATAGATATAGTACAATGCCAAAAATGTCACTGACTTCTTACATTTCATGAGTGATATCTATTGTAAATTCTACAATAGCTCAGAAACCGGTGAATCCTCACAGCGCACAGTGCAGACCGGACAGTATAGTCCTCCATACAGTGTTATGGCACCACTATGTCCTCCATACAGTATTATGGGCACAACATAGTCCTCCATACAGTATTATGAGCCCCATATAATGCTCCATACAAAATACTGGATCTCATATAATTCACCGTAGAGAATACTGCCTGGTCCCCATGTAATGCCATATGCAGGCTGGACCCCATACAGAGGCCCCACAAGCCTGCAGCATCCCCCCCAGAGCCTCCACAAGCCCGCAGCATCCCCCCCCAGAGCACCCACAAGCCGGCAGCATCCCCCCCAGAGCACCCACAAGCCCGCTGCATCCCCCCCAGAGCACCCACAAGCCCGATGCATCCCCCCCAGGGCCCCCACAAGCCTGCTGCATCCCCCCGGGGCCCCCACAAGCCTGCAGCACACCCCCCCAGAGCTCCCACAAGCCCGCAGTATCCCCCAAGGGCCCCCACAAGCCCACAGCATCCCCCCCAGGGCCCCCACAAGCCCACAGCATCCCCCCACCAGAGCCCCCACAAGCTCACAGCATCCCCCCCCAGAGCCCCCACAAGCTCGCAGCATCCCCGCCAGAGCCTCCACAAGCCCGCAGCATCCCCCCAGAGCACCCACAAGCCCGCAGCATCCCCCCCCAGAGCACCCACAAGCCCACAGCATCCCCCCAGGGCCCCACAAGCCCGCAGCATCCCCCCCAGAGCACCCACAAGCCCACAGCATCCCCCCAGGGCCCCACAAGCCCACAGCATCCCCCAGGGCCCCACAAGCCCGCAGCATCCCCCCCAGGGTCCCACAAGCCCACAGCATTCCCGCCCCAGAGCCCCCACAAGCCCACAGCATCCCCCCCAGGGCCCCACAAGCCCGCAGCATCCCCCCCAGAGCACCCACAAGCCCACAGCATCCCCCCAGGGCCCCACAAGCCCGCAGCATCCCCCCCAGGGCCCCACAAGCCCACAGCATTCACCCCCCCAGAGCCCCAACAAGCTCGCAGCATCCCCCCCAGAGCCCCCACAAGACCGCAGAATCCCCCTTAGGGCCCCCCTAAGCCCGCAGCATCCCCCCCAGAGCCCTCACAACCCCGTAGCATCCCCTTAGGGCCCCCACAAGCACGCATTATCCCTGCATTATTCTCCAGAGCCCCCTAAGATCTCCACAAGCATTAATTAACCCCACCAGACTGCCCTCCAGCATTAACCCCCCCAAATCCCTCACTCGCAAGTATCAAGCCCCCTCACCCCAAAAACAACAAGAAGAAAAGACATCAGACCAGCAATTAATAGAACAATCTCCTGTTTCTCAGCTTAGGATACTGACCTCCTCCTGCAGCTTCACCGGCAGCTCTGTCTCTGCATGAGACTCTGGCGTCTGGTGCTGAACTAGAACACGCCCCCGGAAATGACATCACACCTGGAAGGATCCCATACATTCTAGTGTCTAGGGCACAGGAAGAGGTAATTATTGTGACGGCCGGGGCGGGGGGGCCCATAGTGCGCCGGGATGCCCGACGGCGAGTAAGCCCCCCGCCTGCTCAGGGCCCCGCCGCTTGCCTGGGTGCAGGAGGGGGACCTGATGCGGGGGTACACAGTGCAGGCGACTGCTATGGGGCCCCCCCAGCTCACGGGCCCCATAGCAGTCGCGTGGCCTGCCGCCATTGGCGGGACGCCACTGGGTACAATGGTGTCTGGCCTGGACAATCTTCTGTAAGGGAAACCAAGTCCAAACTGATAGATTTTCCCTGCACTGATACATTGTAGCAAACGGTCAGGACAGGAGGGGGATTGTCTACACTGAATACCATTGTAATAAATGCTCCGCTGCTGTCAGGATTAGATTTTTTTCAGGTTCTGGATATTAACAAGAATGATTTTATTCTCAGACAACAAGCAGAGATCTTACAAATGGCAGAAAAGTGGAATAATCCTTCATTGCAGAGAGGAGAACTTTCCTCCTGTATCCGGCGGATCGTCCTGTGGCTGAGAACAGTCTTTGCGGAGCGATTCCTCCCTATGAGGGGAACGTCGGCGCGGTGGAGCTGCTGTATCAGCCACGGAGGGGAATGAAGAGCAAGAAAGATTTATCCCTCATCCTGGAGGATCCGGAACTGAAGACTGCGGAGATCAAAGCTGAAGGTGAAGCCACATGTGATCTGTATACATCGGCAGAGGGGTCGTCACATGAGGAAATCCCCCCATATATATGGAGATGGCGATCTGTGGGGGCCGGACACAGAATGGGTGTGTGGTGTAACCAAAGAGAACACTAAGTCAGCACAGGAGCTGTGTACACAAAACGGAAGCATTCTGCAAAGTTACTTTATTCTCTTTATCCCCTTCCCGACATCCACAGAATTTAAGTGTCGCAATTCCAATGAGTTGTGGATTTTTGATTCAAGTTGCCCAACGGGACCAAAAAATAATGTGATAGAAAAGTATTAAAATTGAAATTTATATATATAAAAAAATCCTTTGAAATTTCCTACCTCCATTTGTCAATACAAAGCAAGACTAAAAGATTATATATATATATTTATTTATTTAGTATTGACACACTGACAAAAAGTCCGATCTATCAAATCATAAATATATTAACCCCTACAGCAAATGCCCAACAGCAAAGATAATCTAAACACCCAATTTTTTTTTCTTTTTGGGTAATTTTACCTCCCAAAAAATGCATCAAAAAGAGATGAAAAGTTTGTAGACAGCAGAGAATGGCATCAATAACCCCCGCAGGTCGGCGAGCAGAAAGCGAACCTCGCCCAGATTCATCAGCAGAAACATGGAACAAATGCAGGGTCCCACAAAATGGTGACACAATACCGGGTTATTTATTACTGTTTGGTGACACCATAATACGGCAATTCTGGCTTCTTAATTTATTTTTCCGCTATTTAACGTGCGGTTTAAATAATTTGGGCTTTGATAGGTCGGACTTTTACAGACACGACAATATAAAATGTTTCTTTTTTAATTTCTTTTTTTTTACCTCGGAAAATAGGGGTGATTTAACATTTTTGTTTATTTTTTTTCCTTTATAAAACTTTTTCTTTTTTTTCCATTTTTACTTTCTTTTTTTATGTCCCCTTAGGGCACTTGAACCTGCAATCTCTTGACTGCTTATTCTATATACAGTAATCCTCTAGTAATGCAGTATACAGTTTATAAGATTAAGTTCAGACTGTGGATGAACTTCACAGGAGTACCAAGATGGCAGCCATGCAGGCCTTCACCATTCCCCTGACTGCCATTGTCATCCATTTCCTGGCGATAGCTCAATTTAAATGCCGCTGTTGGCTCAGGTGGCCACAGTCTACTCAAGTCGCTGCTGTCGGCTCAGGTCACCGCTGTTCTGGGCTGGCTGGCAAATTGCACACAGTAGCAACCCATCCTTATTGAGTTTTATCTGTGGCTGATTCATAAAGTGAGTAAAGGTTACAAAGCTTTAAAAAGATAAAGCCGGTGTTATGATGTAATAGTTGAGGTCAAATGCCGACTAGATTCTCATCCACTTCTATCAGTGGGCTACTCAGAGAGGTGTCTGAGACTCTAGTCAGCATGTGACCAGGCTCGGACTGGCCTGCTGGGGAATTCCCTGGTGGGCTCCACTGCAGGGCCAGCACTGACAAGAGAAGGAAGGCTCCTCCCACTCATACCCTAGCACAGCTATGCACTTGTCTATACATCGTATGCTGTGTGTGTGGGGGTGTGTGGTTTGACTTGTCTATATACCGTATGCTGTGTTGGGGGGACTTGTCTATATACCGTATGATGTGTGGGGGGGACTTGTCTTTATACCGTATGCTGTGTGTGGGGGGGACTTGTCTATATACCGTATGATGTGTGGGGGGGACTTGTCTATATACCGTATGCTGTGTGTGGGGGACTTGTCTATATACCGTATGCTGTGTGGGGGGGACTTGTCTATATACCGTAAGCTGTGTGTGGGGGACTTGTCTATATACTGTATGCTGTGTATGGGGGACTTGTCTATATACCTTATGCTATGTATGAGGGACTTGTCTACATACCTTATGCTGTGTGTGGGGGGACTTGTCTATATACCGTATGCTGTGTGTGGGGGACTTGTCTATATACCGTATGCTGTGTGTGGGGGACTTGTCTATATACCGTATGCTGTGTGGGGGGGACTTGTCTATGTACTGTATGCTGTGTGTGGGGGGACTTGTCTATATACCGTATGCTGTGTGTGGGGGACTTGTCTATATACTGTATGCTGTGTGGGGGGGACTTGTCTATATACCGTATGCTGTGTGTGGGGGACTTGTCTATATACTGTATGCTGTGTGGGGGGGACTTGTCTATATACCGTATGCTGTGTGTGGGGGACTTGTCTATGTACTGTATGCTGTGTGTGGGGGGACTTGTCTATATACCGTATGCTGTGTGTGGGGGACTTGTCTATATACTGTATGCTGTGTGGGGGGGACTTGTCTATATACCGTATGCTGTGTGGGGGGGACTTGTCTATATACTGTATGCTGTGTGTGGGGGACTTGTCTATATACTGTATGCTGTGTGGGGGGACTTGTCTATATACTGTATGCTGTGTGTGGGGGACTTGTCTATATACCGTATGCTGTGTGTGGGGGGCTTGTCTATATACTGTATTCTGTGTGTGGGGGACTTGTCTATATACTGTATGCTGTGTGGGGGGGACTTGTCTATATACCGTATGCTGTGTGTGGGGGACTTGTCTATATACCGTATGCTGTGTGTGGGGGACTTGTCTATATACCGTATGCTGTGTGTGGGGGACTTGTCTATATACCGTATGCTGTGTGTGGGGGACTTGTCTATATACTGTATGCTGTGTGTGGGGGACTTGTCTATATACCGTATGCTGTGTGTGGGGGACTTGTCTATATACTGTATGCTGTGTGGGGGGGACTTGTCTATATACCGTAAGCTGTGTGTGGGGGACTTGTCTATATACTGTATGCTGTGTATGGGGGACTTGTCTATATACCTTATGCTGTGTGTGGGGGGACTTGTCTATATACCGTATGCTGTGTGTGGGGGACTTGTCTATATACCGTATGCTGTGTGGGGGGGACTTGTCTATGTACTGTATGCTGTGTGTGGGGGGACTTGTCTATATACCGTATGCTGTGTGTGGGGGACTTGTCTATATACTGTATGGTGTGTGGGGGGGACTTGTCTATATACCGTATGCTGTGTGTGGGGGACTTGTCTATATACTGTATGCTGTGTGGGGGGGACTTGTCTATATACCGTATGCTGTGTGTGGGGGACTTGTCTATATACCATATGCTGTGTGGGGGGGACTTGTCTATATACCGTATGCTGTGTGTGGGGGACTTGTCTATGTACTGTATGCTGTGTGTGGGGGGACTTGTCTATATACCGTATGCTGTGTGTGGGGGACTTGTCTATATACTGTATGCTGTGTGGGGGGGACTTGTCTATATACCGTATGCTGTGTGGGGGGGACTTGTCTATATACTGTATGCTGTGTGTGGGGGACTTGTCTATATACCGTATGCTGTGTGTGGGGGGCTTGTCTATATACTGTATTCTGTGTGTGGGGGACTTGTCTATATACCGTATGCTGTGTGGGGGGGACTTGTCTATATACCGTATGCTGTGTGTGGGGGACTTGTCTATATACCGTATGCTGTGTGTGGGGGACTTGTCTATATACCGTATGCTGTGTGTGGGGGACTTGTCTATATACCGTATGCTGTGTGTGGGGGACTTGTCTATATACTGTATGCTGTGTGTGGGGGACTTGTCTATATACTGTATGCTGTGTGTGGGGGACTTGTCTATATACTGTATGCTGTGTATGGGGGACTTGTCTATATACCGTATGCTGTGTGTGGGGGACTTGTCTATATACCGTATGCTGTGTGTGGGGGACTTGTCTATATACCGTATGCTGTGTGTGGGGGACTTGTCTATATACCGTATGCTGTGTGTGGGGGACTTGTCTATATACCGTATGCTGTGTGTGGGGGACTTGTCTATATACCGTATGCTGTGTATGGGGGACTTGTCTATATACTGTATGCTGTGTGTGGGGGACTTGTCTATATACCGTATGCTGTGTGTGGGGGACTTGTCTATATACCGTATGCTGTGTGTGGGGGACTTGTCTATATACCGTATGCTGTGTATGGGGGACTTGTCTATATACCGTATGCTGTGTATGGGGGACTTGTCTATATACCGTATGCTGTGTATGGGGGACTTGTCTATATACTGTATGCTGTGTGTGGGGGACTTGTCTATATACCGTATGCTGTGTGTGGGGGACTTGTCTATATACCGTATGCTGTGTATGGGGGACTTGTCTATATACTGTATGCTGTGTGTGGGGGACTTGTCTATATACTGTATGCTGTGTGGGGGGACTTGTCTATATACTGTATGCTGTGTGGGGGGACTTGTCTATATACTGTATGCTGTGTGGGGGGGACTTGTCTATATACCGTATGCTGTGTGGGGGGGACTTGTCTATATACCGTATGCTGTGTGTGGGGGACTTGTCTATATACTGTATGCTGTGTGGGGGGACTTGTCTATATACTGTATGCTGTGTGGGGGGGGACTTGTCTATATACCGTATGCTGTGTGGGGGGGACTTGTCTATATACCGTATGCTGTGTGGGGGGGACTTGTCTATATACCGTATGCTGTGTGTGGGGGACTTGTCTATATACCGTATGCTGTGTGGCGGGCTTGTCTATATACCGTATGCTGGGTGTGGGGGACTTGTCTATATACTGTATGCTGTGTGTGGGGACTTGTCTATATACTGTATGCTGTGTGTGGGGGACTTGTCTATATACCGTATGCTGTGTGTGGGGGACATGTCTATATACTGTATGCTGTGTGTGGGGACTTGTCTATATACCGTATGCTGTGTGTGGGGACTTGTCTATATACCGTATGCTGTGTGTGGGGGACTTGTCTATATACCGTATGCTGTGTGTGGGGGTCTTGTCTATATACCGTATGCTGTGTGGGGGGGACTTGTCTATATACCGTATGCTGTGTGGTGGGGAGGGGGTGCTGGACTTGGTTCTTTTTGCTATATGTGGGGGAGGGAGACCTGGATAAATATGCTATACATGGAGAAGGGGATCTTGGCTATATACTTTGTGTGGGGGAGCGAGGACCTGGATAAATATGCTATACATGGAGGAGGGGACCTGGCTATATACTTTGTGTGGGGGAGCGGGGACCTTGTCTATATACTTTGGGTGGGGGAGCGGGGACCTTGTCTATATACTTTGTGTGGGGGAGCGGGGACCTTGTCTATATACTTTGTGTGGGGGAGCGGGGACCTGGCTATATACTTTGTGTGGGGGAGCGGGGATCTTGGCTATATACTGTGTGTGGGGGAGCGGGGACCTGGATAAATATGCTATACATGGAGGAGGGGACCTTGGCTATATACTTTGTGTGGGGGAGCGGGGACCTGGATAAATATGCTATACATGGAGGAGGGGACCTGGCTATATACTTTGTGTGGGGGAGCGGGGACCTGGATAAATATGCTATACATGGAGGAGGGGACCTTGGCTATATACTTTGTGTGGGGGAGCGGGGACCTGGATAAATATGCTATACATGGAGGAGGGGACCTTGGCTATATACTTTGTGTGGGGGAGCGGGGATCTGGATAAATATGCTATACATGGAGGAGGGGATCTTGGCTATATACTGTGTGTGGGGGAGCGGGGACCTGGCTATATACTTTGTGTGGGGGAGCGGGGACCTGGCTATATACTTTGTGTGGGGGATGAGGGACCTGGCTATATACTGTGTGTGGGGGAGCGGGGACCTTGGCTATATACTTTGTGTGGGGGAGCGGGGACCTGGCTATATACTTTGTGTGGGGGAGCGGGGAGCTTGGCTATATACTTTGTGTGGGGGAGCGGGGACCTGGCTATATACTTTGTGTGGGGGAGCGGGGACCTGGATAAATATGCTATACATTGAGGAGGGGAGCTTGGCTATATACTTTGTGTGGGGGAGCGGGGAGCTTGGCTATATACTGTGTGTGGGGGAGCGGGGACCTTGTCTATATACTTTGTGTGGGGGAGCGGGGACCTGGCTATATACTTTGTGTGGGGGAGCGGGGACCTTGTCTATATACTTTGTGTGGGGGAGCGGGGATCTTGGCTATATACTGTGTGTGGGGGAGCGGGGACCTGGCTATATACTGTGTGTGGGGGAGCGGGGACCTGGCTATATACTGTGTGTGGGGGAGCGGGAACCTGGCTATATACTTTGTGTGGGGGAGCGGGGATCTTGGCTATATACTGTGTGTGGGGGAGCGGGGATCTTGGCTATATACTGTGTGTGGGGGAGCGGGGACCTGGCTATATACTTTGTGTGGGGGAGTGGGGACCTGGCTATATACTTTGTGTGGGGGAGCGGGGACCTGGCTATATACTGTGTGTGGGGGAGCGGGGACCTGGCTATATACTGTGTGTGGGGGAGCGGGGACCTGGCTATATACTTTGTGTAGGGGAGCGGGGACCTTGGCTATATACTGTGTGTGGGGGAGCGGGGATCTTGGCTATATACTGTGTGTGGGGGAGCGGGGACCTGGCTATATACTGTGTGTGGGGGAGCGGGGACCTGGCTATATGTGGTAGGTGTGGGGCAGTTGATGTTACGGGGGCAGCTTTATTGTGAATGTATATGTAGTGGGTACAATGTGGAGGACTCTTTATAGATCACAGACATCATATGTGCTGATCAGGAGCCTTTCTGTGAATGCGATGTGTCAGGTCAGAGCTGCACTATTGCTAGATGATCTTGTGGGTGAACGTCTCATTCAGACGTCTGTTTTTTTACATCCATGTTATTGACAGACATAATACGCACCTTTATCATCTATGGGGCAGCTCACATATCCATATATATATATTTTTTTTATTTGCATATAGTAACAAACATTGATACAATTCGGATCGATCCCTTTGATGAAAATCAGTTTTGTTTTTTTTCCTTTTTTTTAATGTACCAGAAAACTACAGATGTCTGAATGAGGCCTGAAGATCTGTTCAAATGTGGCAGATTGTTCCTGGAGGATTTCCATAGAAAATCAGAGCAAATTAGCAAAAATCCGCAAGAAAATCCACAACAGCAAATTTGCACTCCATGATTTTGGTGCAGATCTTTCTGGTAATTCACTATGGAAAACAGCAGCGTGTAAAATAAAAAGAAATAAACTTGCTGGGAGTTGTAGTCCCTCACCACATACTGCAGTGCTATTATGACGCAGTGATGGTTTAGTTACATGATCGGTGCCTGCGCTGTCACTTGCTGGGAGTTGTACTCCCTCACCACATACTGCAGTGCTATTATGACGTAGTGATGGTTTAGTTACATGATCGGTGCCTGCACTGTCACTTGCTGGGAGTTGTAGTCCCTTACCACATACTGCAGTGCTATTATGACGCAGTGATGGTGAACTGTGTATCTAATCCTATCCTGTGTGATACTGTTTGCTGAGCCGTGTATCTAATCCCGCCCTGTGCGATACTGTCTGCTGAGCTGTGTATCTAATCCACTCCTGTGTGATACTGTCTGCTGAGCTGTGTATCTAATCCTCTCCTGGTGAAACTGTGCTGAGCTGTGTATCTAATGCCATCCTGTGTGATACTGTCTGCTGAGCTGTGTATCTAATCCTCTCCTGTGTGATACTGTCTGCTGAGCTGTGTATCTAATCCTCTAATGTGTTATACTGTCTGCTGAGCTGTGTATCTAATCGTCTCCTGTGTGATACTGTCTGATGAACTGTGTATCTAATCCTATCCTGTGTGATACTGTCTGCTGAGCCGTGTATCTAATCCCGCCCTGTGCGATACTGTCTGCTGAGCCGTGTATCTAATCCACTCCTGTGTGATACTGTCTGCTGAGCTGTGTATCTAATCCTATGCTGTGTGATACTGTCAGCTGATCTGTGTATCTAATCCTCTCCTGTGTGATACTGTCTGCTGAGCCGTGTATCTAATCCTCTGTGTAATACTGTGTGTTGAGCCGTGTATCTAATCCTCTCCTGTGTGATACTGTCTGCTGAGCAGTGTATCTAATCTTATCCTGTGTGATACTGTCTGCTGAGCTGTGTATCTAATCCCCTCCTGTGTGATACTGTCTGATGAGCTGTGTATCTAATCCTATGATGTGTATCTAATCCTCTCCTGTGTGATACTGTCTACTGAGCCGTGTATCTAATCCCCTCCTGTGATACTGTCTGCTGAGCCGTGTATCTAATCCTCTCCTGTGTGATACCGTCTGCTGAGCTGTGTATCTAATTCTCTCCTGTGTGATACTGTCTGCTGAGCTGTGTATCTAATCCTCTCCTGTGTGATACTGTATGCTGAGCCGTGTATCTAATCCTATGCTGTGTGATACTGTCTGCTGAGCTGTGTATCTAATCCTGTCCTGTGTGATACTGTCTGCTGAGCCGTGTATCTAATCCTATGCTGTGCGATACTGTCTGCTGAGCTGTGTATCTAATCCTATGCTGTGTGATACTGTCTGCTGAGCTATGTATCTAATCCTATGCTGTGTGATACTGTCTGCTGAGCTGTGTATCTAATCCTCTCCTGTGTGATACTGTCTGCTGAGCTGTGTATCTAATCCTGTCCTGTGTGATACTGTCTGCTGAGCCGTGTATCTAATCCTATGCTGTGCGATACTGTCTGCTGAGCTGTGTATCTAATCCTATGCTGTGTGATACTGTCTGCTGAGCTATGTATCTAATCCTCTCCTGTGTGATACTGTCTGCTGAGCTGTGTATCTAATCCTGTCCTGTGTGATACTGTATGCTGAGCCGTGTATCTAATCCTATGCTGTGTGATACTGTCTGCTGAGCTGTGTATCTAATCCTCTCCTGTGTGATACTGTCTGCTGAGCTGTGTATCTAATCCTGTCCTGTGTGATACTGTCTGCTGAGCCGTGTATCTAATCCTATGCTGTGCGATACTGTCTGCTGAGCTGTGTATCTAATCCTATGCTGTGTGATACTGTCTGCTGAGCTGTGTATCTAATCCTATGCTGTGTGATACTGCCTGCTGAGCTGTGTATCTAATCCTATGCTGTGTGATACTGTCTCCTCAGCTGTGTATCTAATCCCCTCCTGTGTGATACTGTCTGCTGAGCCGTGTATCTAATCCTATGCTGTGTGATACTGTCTGCTGAGCCATGTATCTAATCCTCTCCTGTGAGATACTGTCTGCTGAGCTGCGTATCTAATCCTCTCCTGTGTGATACTGTCTGATGAACTGTGTATCTAATCCCCTCCTGTGTGATACTCTCTGCTGAGCTGTGTATCTAATCCCCTCCTGTGTGATACTGTCTGTTGAGCCGTGTATCTAATCCTATGCTGTGTGATACTGCCTGCTGAGCTGTGTATCTAAACCTATGCTGTGTATCTCATCCTCTCCTGTGTGATACTGTCTGCTGAGCTGTGTATCTAATCCTCTCCTGTGTGATACTGTCTGCTGAGCTATGTATCTAATCCTGTGTGATACTGTCTGCTGAGCTGTGTATCTAATTCTCCCTGTGTGATACCGTCTGCTGAGCTGTGTATCTAATACTCTCCTGTGTGATACTGTCTGCTGAGCAGTGTATCTAATACTCTCCTGTGTGATACTGTCTGATGAACTGTGTATCTAATCCTATCCTGTGTGATACTGTCTGCTGAGCCGTGTATCTAATCCCGCCCTGTTCGATACTGTCTGCTGAGCCGTGTATCTAATCCACTCCTGTGTGATACTGTCTGCTGAGCTGTGTATCTAATCCTATGCTGTGTGATACTGTCAGCTGATCTGTGTATCTAATCCTCTCCTGTGTGATACTGTCTGCTGAGCCGTGTATCTAATCCTCTGTGTAATACTGTGTGTTGAGCCGTGTATCTAATCCTCTCCTGTGTGATACTGTCTGCTGAGCAGTGTATCTAATCTTATCCTGCGTGATACTGTCTGCTGAGCTGTGTATCTAATCCCCTCCTGTGTGATACTGTCTGCTGAGCTGTGTATCTAATCCTATGATGTGTATCTAATCCTCTCCTGTGTGATACTGTCTACTGAGCCGTGTATCTAATCCCCTCCTGTGATACTGTCTGCTGAGCCGTGTATCTAATCCTCTCCTGTGTGATACTGTCTGCTGAGCTGTGTATCTAATACTCTCCTGTGTGATACTGTCTGCTGAGCAGTGTATCTAATACTATCCTGTGTGATACTGTCTGCTCAGCCGTGTATCTAATCCACTCCTGTGTGATACTGTCTGCTGAGCTGTGTATCTAATCCCACGCTGTATGATACTGTCTGCTGAGCTGTGTATCTAATCCTCTCCTGTGTGATACTGTCTGCTGAGCTGTGTATCTAATCCTGTCCTGTGTGATACTGTATGCTGAGCCGTGTATCTAATCCTATGCTGTGTGATACTGTCTGCTGAGCTGTGTATCTAATCCTCTCCTGTGTGATACTGTCTGCTGAGCTGTGTATCTAATCCTGTCCTGTGTGATACTGTCTGCTGAGCCGTGTATCTAATCCTATGCTGTGCGATACTGTCTGCTGAGCTGTGTATCTAATCCTATGCTGTGTGATACTGTCTGCTGAGCTGTGTATCTAATCCTATGCTGTGTGATACTGCCTGCTGAGCTGTGTATCTAATCCTATGCTGTGTGATACTGTCTCCTCAGCTGTGTATCTAATCCCCTCCTGTGTGATACTGTCTGCTGAGCCGTGTATCTAATCCTATGCTGTGTGATACTGTCTGCTGAGCCATGTATCTAATCCTCTCCTGTGAGATACTGTCTGCTGAGCTGCGTATCTAATCCTCTCCTGTGTGATACTGTCTGATGAACTGTGTATCTAATCCCCTCCTGTGTGATACTCTCTGCTGAGCTGTGTATCTAATCCCCTCCTGTGTGATACTGTCTGTTGAGCCGTGTATCTAATCCTATGCTGTGTGATACTGCCTGCTGAGCTGTGTATCTAAACCTATGCTGTGTATCTCATCCTCTCCTGTGTGATACTGTCTGCTGAGCTGTGTATCTAATCCTCTCCTGTGTGATACTGTCTGCTGAGCTATGTATCTAATCCTGTGTGATACTGTCTGCTGAGCTGTGTATCTAATTCTCCCTGTGTGATACCGTCTGCTGAGCTGTGTATCTAATACTCTCCTGTGTGATACTGTCTGCTGAGCAGTGTATCTAATACTCTCCTGTGTGATACTGTCTGATGAACCGTGTATCTAATCCCGCCCTGTGCGATACTGTCTGCTGAGCCGTGTATCTAATCCACTCCTCTGTGATACTGTCTGCTGAGCTGTGTATCTAATCCTATGCTGTGTGATACTGTCTGCTGATCTGTGTATCTAATCCTCTCCTGTGTGATACTGTCTGCTGAGCTGTGTATCTAATCCTACGCTGTGTGATACTGTCTGCTGAGCTGTGTATCTAATCCTCTCCTGTGTGATACTGTCTGCTGAGCTGTGTATCTAATCCTGTCCTGTGTGATACTGTCTGCTGAGCCGTGTATCTAATCCTATGCTGTGTGATACTGTCTGCTGAGCTGTGTATCTAATCTTATACTGTGTGATACTGCCTGCTGAGCTGTGTATCTAATCCTATGCTGTGTGATACTGTATGCTGAGCAGTGTATCTAATCCTCTCCTGTGTGATACTGTCTCCTCAGCTGTGTATCTAATCCCCTCCTGTGTGATACTGTCTGCTGAGCCATGTATCTAATCCACTCCTGTGTGATACTGTCTGCTGAGCTGTGTATCTAATCCCGCCCTGTGCGATACTGTCTGCTGAGCCGTGTATCTAATCCACTCCTGTGTGATACTGTCTGACGAACTGTGTATCTAATCCTATCCTGTGTGATACTGTCTGCTGAGCCGTGTATCTAATCCCGCCCTGTGCGATACTGTCTGCTGAGCCGTGTATCTAATCCTCTCCTGTGTGATACTGTCAGCTGAGCTGTGTATCTAATCCTCTCCTGTGTGATACTGTCTGCTGAGCTGTGTATCTAATCCTCTCCTGTGTGATACTGTCTGCTGAGCCGTGTATCTAATCCTACCCTGTGTGATACCGTCTGCTGAGCAGTGTATCTAATCCTCTCCTGTGTGATACCGGCTGCTGAGCTGTGTATCTAATCCTCTCCTGTGCGATACTGTCTACTGAGCTGTGTATCTAATCCTCTCCTGTGTAATACTGTCAGCTGAGCTGTGTATCTAATCCTCTCCTGTGTGATACTGTCTGCTGAGCTGTGTATCTAATCCTGTCCTGTGTGATACTGTCTGATGAGCTATGTATCTAATCCTCTCCTGTGCGATACTGTCTGCTGAGCTGTGTATCTAATCCTCTCCTGTGTGATACTGTCAGCTGAGCTGTGTATCTAATCCTCTCCTGTGTGATACTGTCTGCTGAGCCGTGTATCTAATCCTGTCCTGTGTGCTACTGTCTGATGAGCTATGTATCTAATCCTCTCCTGTGTGATACTGTCTGCTGAGCTGTGTATCTAATCCTGTCCTGTGTGATACTGTCTGATGAGCTATGTATCTAATCCTCTCCTGTGCGATACTATCTGCTGAGCCGTGTATCTAATCCTCTCCTGTGTGATACTGTCTGCTGAGCCGTGTATCTAATCCTCTCCTGTGTGATACTGTCTGCTGAGCTGTGTATCTAATCCTCTCCTGTGTGATACTGTCTGCTGAGCCGTGTATCTAATCCTACCCTGTGTGATACTGTCTGCTGAACCGTGCATCTAATCCTGCCCTGTGTGATACTGTCTGCTGAGCAGTGTATCTAATTCTATCCTGTGTGATACCATCTGCTGAGCTGTGTATCTAATCCTCTCCTGTGTGATACTGTCTGCTGAGCTGTGTATCAAATCCTCTCCTGTGTGATACTGTCTGCTGAGCCGTGTATCTAATCCTACCCTGTGTGATACTGTCTGCTGAACCGTGTATCTAATCCTGCCCTGTGTGATACTGTCTGCTGAGCTGTGTATCTAATCCTATCCTGTGTGATACCATCTGCTGAGCCGTGTAACTAATCCTCTCCTGTGTGATACTGTCTGCTGAGCCCTGTATCTAATCATATCCTGTGTGATACCATCTGCTGAGCAGTGTATCTAAACCTGTCCTGTGTAATACCAGCTGCTGAGCTGTGTATCTAATCCTATCCTTTGTGATACTGTCTGCTGAGCTGTGTATCTAATCCTCTCCTGTGTGATACTATCTGCTGAGCAGTGTATCTAATCCTCTCCTGTGTGATACTGTCTGCTGAGCCGTGTATCTAAGCCTCTACTGTGTGATACTATCTGCTGAGCAGTGTATCTAATCCTATCTTGTGTGATACCATCTGCTGAGCTGTGTATCTAATCCTCTCCTGTGTGATAATGTCTGCTGAGCCGTGTATCTAATCCTCTCCTGTGTGATACTGTCTGCTGAACTGTGTATCTAATCCTGTCCTGTGTGATACAGTCCGCTGAGCTGTGTATCTAATCCTCTCCTGAGCGATATTGTCTGCTGAGCTGTGTATCTAATCCTCTCCTGTGTGATACTGTCTGCTGAGCCCTGTATCTAATCATATCCTGTGTGATACCATCTGCTGAGCAGTGTATCTAAACCTGTCCTGTGTAATACCAGCTGCTGAGCTGTGTATCTAATCCTATCCTTTGTGATACTGTCTGCTGAGCTGTGTATCTAATCCTCTCCTGTGTGATACTATCTGCTGAGCAGTGTATCTAATCCTCTCCTGTGTGATACTGTCTGCTGAGCCGTGTATCTAAGCCTCTACTGTGTGATACTATCTGCTGAGCAGTGTATCTAATCCTATCTTGTGTGATACCATCTGCTGAGCTGTGTATCTAATCCTCTCCTGTGTGATAATGTCTGCTGAGCCGTGTATCTAATCCTCTCCTGTGTGATACTGTCTGCTGAACTGTGTATCTAATCCTGTCCTGTGTGATACTGTCTGCTGAACTGTGTATCTAATCCTCTCCTGTGTGATACTGTGTGCTGAGCTGTGTATCTAATCCTGTCCTGTGTGATACTATCTGCTGAGCTATGTATCTAATCCTCTCCTGTGTGATACTGTCTGCTGAGCTGTGTATCTAATCCTCTCCTGTGTGATACTGTCTGCTGAGCTGTGCATCTAATCCTATCCTGTGTGATACTATCTGCTGAGCAGTGTATCTAATCCTATCCTGTGTGATACTGTCTGCTGAGCCGTGTATCTAATCCCGCCCTGTGCGATACTGTCTGCTGAGCCGTGGATCTAATCCACTCCTGTGTGATACTGTCTGCTGAGCTGTGTATCTAATCCCACCCTCTGCGATACTGTCTGCTGAGCCGTGTATCTAATCCACTCCTGTGTGATACTGTCTGATGAACTGTGTATCTAATCCTATCCTGTGTGATACTGTCTGCTGAGCCGTGTATCTAATCCCGCCCTGTGCGATACTGTCTGCTGAGCCGTGTATCTAATCCACTCCTGTGTGATACTATCTGCTGAGCTTTGTATCTAATCCTGTGCTGTGTGATACTGTCAGCTGAGTTGTGTATCTAATCCTATCCTGTGTGATACCATCTGCTGAGCTGTGTATCTAATCCTTTCCTGTGTGATACTGTCTGCTGAGCTGTGTATCTAATCCTCTCCTGTGTGATACCGTCTGCTGAGCCGTGTATCTAATCCTCTCCTGTGTGATACTGTCTGCTGAGCTATGTATCTAATCCTCTCCTGTGTGATACTGTTTGCTGAGCTGTGTATCTAATCCTTTCCTGTGTGATACTGTCTGCTGAGCTGTGTATCAAATCCTCTCCTGTGTGATACTGACTGCTGTGCTGTGTATCTAATCCTATGCTGTGTGATACTGTCTGCTGAGCTGTGTATCTAATCCTATGCTGTGTGATACTGTCTGCTGAGCTGTATCTCTAATCCTACCCTGTGTGATACTGTCTGCTCAACCGTGTATCTAATCCTCTCCTGTGTGATACCGTCTGCTGAGCAGTGTATCTAATCCTCTCCTGTGTGATACCGGCTGCTGAGCTGTGTATCTAATCCTCTCCTGTGCGATACTCTCTGCTGAGCTGTGTATCTAATCCTTTCCTGTGTGATACTATCTGCTGAGCTGTGTATCTAATCCTCTCCTGTGTGATACTGTCTGCTGAGCTGTGTATCTAATCCTCTCCTGTGTGATACTGTCTGATGAACTGTTTATCTAATCCTATCCTGTGTGATACTGTCTGCTGAGCCGTGTATCTAATCCCGCCCTGTGCGATACTGTCTGCTGAGCTGTGTATCTAATCCTATGCTGTGTGATACTGTCTGCTGAGCTGTGTATCTAATCCTCCTGTGTGATACTGTCTGCTGAGCTGTGTATCTAATCCTCTCCTGTGTAATACTGTCTGCTGAGCTGTGTATCTAATCCTCTCCTGTGTGATACTGTCTGATGAACTGTGTATCTAATCCTCTCCTGTGTGATACTGTCTGCTGAGCTATGTCTCTAATCCCCTCCTGTGTGATACTGTCTGCTGAGCTGTGTATCTAATCCTCTCCTGTGTGATACTGTCTGCTGAGCTGTGTATCTAATCGTCTCCTGTGTGATACTGTCTGCTGAGCTGTGTATGTAATCCTCTCCTGTGTGATACTGTCTGCTGAGCTATGTATCTAATCCTATGCTGTGTGATACTGTCTGCTGAGCTGTGTATCTAATCCTCTCCTGTGTGACTCTGTCTGCTGAGCCGTGTATCTAATCCCCTCCTGTGTGATTCTGTCTGCTGAGAAGTGTATCTAATCCTATGCTGTGTGATACTGTCTGCTGAGCTGTGTATCTAATCCTATGCTGTGTATCTAATCATCTCCTGTGTGATAATGTCTGCTGAGCCGTGTATCTAATCCTCTCCTGTGTGATACTGTCTGCTGAGCCGTGTATCTAATCCTACCCTGTGTGATACTGTCTGCTGAACCGTGCATCTAATCCTGCCCTGTGTGATACTGTCTGCTGAGCAGTGTATCTAATTCTATCCTGTGTGATACCATCTGCTGAGCTGTGTATCTAATCCTCTCCTGTGTGATACTGTCTGCTGAGCTGTGTATCAAATCCTCTCCTGTGTGATACTGTCTGCTGAGCCGTGTATCTAATCCTACCCTGTGTGATACTGTCTGCTGAACCGTGTATCTAATCCTGCCCTGTGTGATACTGTCTGCTGAGCTGTGTATCTAATCCTATCCTGTGTGATACCATCTGCTGAGCCGTGTAACTAATCCTCTCCTGTGTGATACTGTCTGCTGAGCCCTGTATCTAATCATATCCTGTGTGATACCATCTGCTGAGCAGTGTATCTAAACCTGTCCTGTGTAATACCAGCTGCTGAGCTGTGTATCTAATCCTATCCTTTGTGATACTGTCTGCTGAGCTGTGTATCTAATCCTCTCCTGTGTGATACTATCTGCTGAGCAGTGTATCTAATCCTCTCCTGTGTGATACTGTCTGCTGAGCCGTGTATCTAAGCCTCTACTGTGTGATACTATCTGCTGAGCAGTGTATCTAATCCTATCTTGTATGATACCATCTGCTGAGCTGTGTATCTAATCCTCTCCTGTGTGATAATGTCTGCTGAGCCGTGTATCTAATCCTCTCCTGTGTGATACTGTCTGCTGAGCTGTGTATCTAATCCTGTCCTGTGTGATACAGTCCGCTGAGCTATGTATCTAATCCTCTCCTGTGTGATACTGTCTGCTGAGCTGTGCATCTAATCCTATCCTGTGTGATACTATCTGCTGAGCAGTGTATCTAATCCTATCCTGTGTGATACTGTCTGCTGAGCCGTGTATCTAATCCCGCCCTGTGCGATACTGTCTGCTGAGCCGTGGATCTAATCCACTCCTGTGTGATACTGTCTGCTGAGCTGTGTATCTAATCCCGCCCTCTGCGATACTGTCTGCTGAGCCGTGTATCTAATCCACTCCTGTGTGATACTGTCTGATGAACTGTGTATCTAATCCTATCCTGTGTGATACTGTCTGCTGAGCCGTGTATCTAATCCCGCCCTGTGCGATACTGTCTGCTGAGCCGTGTATCTAATCCACTCCTGTGTGATACTATCTGCTGAGCTTTGTATCTAATCCTGTGCTGTGTGATACTGTCAGCTGAGTTGTGTATCTAATCCTATCCTGTGTGATACCATCTGCTGAGCTGTGTATCTAATCCTTTCCTGTGTGATACTGTCTGCTGAGCTGTGTATCTAATCCTCTCCTGTGTGATACCGTCTGCTGAGCCGTGTATCTAATCCTCTCCTGTGTGATACTGTCTGCTGAGCTATGTATCTAATCCTCTCCTGTGTGATACTGTTTGCTGAGCTGTGTATCTAATCCTTTCCTGTGTGATACTGTCTGCTGAGCTGTGTATCAAATCCTCTCCTGTGTGATACTGACTGCTGTGCTGTGTATCTAATCCTATGCTGTGTGATACTGTCTGCTGAGCTGTGTATCTAATCCTATGCTGTGTGATACTGTCTGCTGAGCTGTATCTCTAATCCTACCCTGTGTGATACTGTCTGCTCAACCGTGTATCTAATCCTCTCCTGTGTGATACCGTCTGCTGAGCAGTGTATCTAATCCTCTCCTGTGTGATACCGGCTGCTGAGCGGTGTATCTAATCCTCTCCTGTGCGATACTCTCTGCTGAGCTGTGTATCTAATCCTTTCCTGTGTGATACTATCTGCTGAGCTGTGTATGTAATCCTCTGTGTGATACTGTCTGATGAGCTGTGTATCTAATCCTCTCCTGTGTGATACTGTCTGCTGAGCTGTGTATCTAATCCTTTCCTGTGTGATACTGTCTGATGAACTGTGTATCTAATCCTATCCTGTGTGATACTGTCTGCTGAGCCGTGTATCTAATCCCGCCCTGTGCGATACTGTCTGCTGAGCTGTGTATCTAATCCACCCGTGTGATACAGTCTGCTGAGCTGTGTATCTAATCCTATGCTGTGTGATACTGTCTGCTGAGCTGTGTATCTAATCCTCCTGTGTGATACTGTCTGCTGAGCTGTGTATCTAATCCTCTCCTGTGTAATACTGTCTGCTGAGCTGTGTATCTAATCCTCTCCTGTGTGATACTGTCTGATGAACTGTGTATCTAATCCTCTCCTGTGTGATACTGTCTGCTGAGCTATGTATCTAATCCCCTCCTGTGTGATACTGTCTGCTGAGCTGTGTATCTAATCCTCTCCTGTGTGATACTGTCTGCTGAGCTGTGTATCTAATCCTCTCCTGTGTGATACTGTCTGCTGAGCTGTGTATCTAATCCTCTCCTGTGTGATACTGTCTGATGAGCTGTGTATCTAATCCTCTCCTGTGTGACTCTGTCTGCTGAGCCGTGTATCTAATCCCCTCCTGCGTGATTCTGTCTGCTGAGAAGTGTATCTAATCCTATGCTGTGTGATACTGTCTGCTGAGCTGTGTATCTAATCCTATGCTGTGTATCTAATCATCTCCTGTGTGATAATGTCTGCTGAGCCGTGTATCTAATCCTATCCTGTGTGATACTGTCAGCTGAGCTGTGTATCTAATCCTATCCTGTGTGATACTGTCTGCTGAGCTGTGTATCTAATCCTCTCCTGTGTGATACTGTCTGCTGAGCCGTGTATCTAATCCTCTCCTGTGTGATACTGTCTGCTGAGCTATGTATCTAATCCTCTCCTGTGTGATACTGTTTGCTGAGCTGTGTATCTAATCCTTTCCTGTGTGATACTGTCTGCTGAGCTGTGTATCAAATCCTCTCCTGTGTGATACTGACTGCTGTGCTGTGTATCTAATCCTATGCTGTGTGATACTGTCTGCTGAGCTGTGTATCTAATCCTATGCTGTGTGATACTGTCTGCTGAGCTGTATCTCTAATCCTACCCTGTGTGATACTGTCTGCTCAACCGTGTATCTAATCCTCTCCTGTGTGATACCGTCTGCTGAGCAGTGTATCTAATCCTCTCCTGTGTGATACCGGCTGCTGAGCTGTGTATCTAATCCTCTCCTGTGCGATACTCTCTGCTGAGCTGTGTATCTAATCCTTTCCTGTGTGATACTATCTGCTGAGCTGTGTATGTAATCCTCTGTGTGATACTGTCTGATGAGCTGTGTATCTAATCCTCTCCTGTGTGATACTGTCTGCTGAGCTGTGTATCTAATCCTCTCCTGTGTGATACTGTCTGATGAACTGTGTATGTAATCCTATCCTGTGTGATACTGTCTGCTGAGCCGTGTATCTAATCCCGCCCTGTGCGATACTGTCTGCTGAGCTGTGTATCTAATCCACCCGTGTGATACTGTCTGCTGAGCTGTGTATCTAATCCTATGCTGTGTGATACTGTCTGCTGAGCTGTGTATCTAATCCTCCTGTGTGATACTGTCTGCTGAGCTGTGTATCTAATCCTCTCCTGTGTAATACTGTCTGCTGAGCTGTGTATCTAATCCTCTCCTGTGTGATACTGTCTGATGAACTGTGTATCTAATCCTCTCCTGTGTGATACTGTCTGCTGAGCTATGTCTCTAATCCCCTCCTGTGTGATACTGTCTGCTGAGCTGTGTATCTAATCCTCTCCTGTGTGATACTGTCTGCTGAGCTGTGTATCTAATCCTCTCCTGTGTGATACTGTCTGCTGAGCTGTGTATCTAATCCTCTCCTGTGTGATACTGTCTGCTGAGCTGTGTATCTAATCCTCTCCTGTGTGATACTGTCTGCTGAGCTGTTTATCTAATCCTCTCCTTTGTGATACTGTCTGCTGAGCTGTGTATCTAATCTTGTCCTTTGTGATACCGTCTGCTGAGCTATGCATCTAATCCTGTACTGTGTGATACCGTCTGCTGAGCAGTGTATCTAATCTTATCCTGTGATACTGTCTGCTGAGCTGTGTATCTAATCCCCTCCTGTGTGATTCTGTCTGCTGAGAAGTGTATCTAATCCTATGCTGTGTGATACTGTCTGCTGAGCTGTGTATCTAATCCTATGCTGTGTATCTAATCATCTCCTGTGTGATAATGTCTGCTGAGCCGTGTATCTAATCCTATCCTGTGTGATACTGTCAGCTGAGCTGTGTATCTAATCCTATCCTGTGTGATACTGTCTGCTGAGCTGTGTATCTAATCCTCTCCTGTGTGATACTGTCTGCTGAGCCGTGTATCTAATCCTCTCCTGTGTGATACTGTGTGCTGAGCTGTGTATCTAATCCTCTCCTGTGCGTTACTGTCTGCTGAGCTGTGTATCTAATCCTCTCCTGTGTGATACTGTCTGATGAACTGTGTATCTAATCTGTCCTATGTGATACTGTCAGCTGAGCTGTGTATCTAATCCTCTCCTGTGTGATACTGTCAGCTGAGCTGTGTATCTAATCCTCTCCTGTGCGTTACTGTCTGCTGAGCTGTGTATCTAATCCTATCCTGTGTGATACCATCTGCTGAGCTGTGTATCTAATCCTCTCCTGTGTGATACTGTCTGCTGAGCCGTGTATCTAATCCTCTCCTGTGTGATACTGTCTGCTGAGCTGTGTATCTAATCCTCTCCTGTGTGATACTGTCTGCTGAGACGTGTATCTAATCCTACCCTGTGTGATACTGTCTGCTGAACCGTGTATCTAATCCTGCCCTGTGTGATACTGTCTGCTGAGCAGTGTATCTAATTCTATCCTGTGTGATACCATCTGCTGAGCTGTGTATCTAATCCTCTCCTGTGTGATACTGTCTGCTGAGCTGTGTATCAAATCCCCTCCTGTGTGATACTGTCTGCTGAGCCATGTATCTAATCCTGCCCTGTGTGATACTGTCTGCTGAGCAGTGTATCTAATTCTATCCTGTGTGATACCATCTGCTGAGCCGTGTATCTAATCCTACCCTGTGTGATACTGTCTGCTGAACCGTGTATCTAATCCTGCCCTGTGTGATACTGTCTGCTGAGCAGTGTATCTAATCCTATCCTGTGTGATACCATCTGCTGAGCTGTGTATCAAATCCTCTCCTGTGTGATACTGTCTGCTGAGCCGTGTATCTAATCCTACCCTGTGTGATACTGTCTGCTGAACCGTGTATCTAATCCTGCCCTGTGTGATACTGTCTGCTGAGCTGTGTATCTAATCCTTTCCTGTGTGATACCATCTGCTGAGCCGTGTAACTAATCCTCTCCTGTGTGATACTGTCTGCTGAGCCCTGTATCTAATCATATCCTGTGTGATACCATCTGCTGAGCAGTGTATCTAAACCTATCCTGTGTGATACCAGCTGCTGAGCTGTGTATCTAATCCTATCCTTTGTGATACTGTCTGCTGAGCTGTGTATCTAATCCTTTCCTGTGTGATACCATCTGCTGAGCTGTGTATCTAATCCTCTCCTGTGTGATAATGTCTGCTGAGCCGTGTATCTAATCCTCTCCTGTGTGATACTGTCTGCTGAGCTGTGTATCTAATCCTGTCCTGTGTGATACAGTCCGCTGAGCTATGAATCTAATCCTCTCCTGTGCGATATTCTCTGCTGAGCTGTGTATCTAATCCTCTCCTGTGTGATACTGTCTGCTGAGCTGTGCATCTAATCCTATCCTGTGTGATACTATCTGCTGAGCAGTGTATCTACTCCTATCCTGTGTGATACTGTCTGCTGAGCCGTGTATCTAATCCCGCCCTGTGCGATACTGTCTGCTGAGCCGTGGATCTAATCCACTCCTGTGTGATACTGTCTGCTGAGCTGTGTATCTAATCCCGCCCTGTGCGATACTGTCTGCTGAGCCGTGTATCTAATCCACTCCTGTGTGATACTGTCTGATGAACTGTGTATCTAATCCTCTCCTGTGTGATACTGTCTGCTGAGCTGTGTATCTAATCCTCTCCTGTGTGATACTGTCTGCTGAGCCGTGTATCTAATCCTACCCTGTGTGATACCGTCTGCTGAGCAGTGTATCTAATCCTCTCCTGTGTGATACCGGCTGCTGAGCTGTGTATCTAATCCTCTCCTGTGCGATACTGTCTGCTGAGCTGTGTATCTAATCCTCTCCTGTGTGATACTGTCAGCTGAGCTGTGTATCTAATCCTCTCCTGTGTGATACTGTCTGCTGAGCCGTGTATCTAATCCTGTCCTGTGTGATACTGTCTGATGAGCTATGTATCTAATCCTCTCCTGTGTGATACTGTCTGCTGAGCTGTGTATCTAATCCTGTCCTGTGTGATACTGTCTGATGAGCTATGTATCTAATCCTCTCCTGTGCGATACTATCTGCTGAGCCGTGTATCTAATCCTCTCCTGTGTGATACTGTCTGCTGAGCCGTGTATCTAATCCTCTGCTGTGTGATACTGTCTGCTGAGCTGTATCTCTAATCCTACCCTGTGTGATACTGTCTGCTCAACCGTGTATCTAATCCTCTCCTGTGTGATACCGTCTGCTGAGCAGTGTATCTAATCCTCTCCTGTGTGATACCGGCTGCTGAGCGGTGTATCTAATCCTCTCCTGTGCGATACTCTCTGCTGAGCTGTGTATCTAATCCTTTCCTGTGTGATACTATCTGCTGAGCTGTGTATGTAATCCTCAGTGTGATACTGTCTGATGAGCTGTGTATCTAATCCTCTCCTGTGTGATACTGTCTGCTGAGCTGTGTATCTAATCCTTTCCTGTGTGATACTGTCTGATGAACTGTGTATCTAATCCTATCCTGTGTGATACTGTCTGCTGAGCCGTGTATCTAATCCCGCCCTGTGCGATACTGTCTGCTGAGCTGTGTATCTAATCCACCCGTGTGATACAGTCTGCTGAGCTGTGTATCTAATCCTATGCTGTGTGATACTGTCTGCTGAGCTGTGTATCTAATCCTCCTGTGTGATACTGTCTGCTGAGCTGTGTATCTAATCCTCTCCTGTGTAATACTGTCTGCTGAGCTGTGTATCTAATCCTCTCCTGTGTGATACTGTCTGATGAACTGTGTATCTAATCCTCTCCTGTGTGATACTGTCTGCTGAGCTATGTCTCTAATCCCCTCCTGTGTGATACTGTCTGCTGAGCTGTGTATCTAATCCTCTCCTGTGTGATACTGTCTGCTGAGCTGTGTATCTAATCCTCTCCTGTGTGATACTGTCTGCTGAGCTGTGTATCTAATCCTCTCCTGTGTGATACTGTCTGATGAGCTGTGTATCTAATCCTCTCCTGTGTGACTCTGTCTGCTGAGCCGTGTATCTAATCCCCTCCTGTGTGATTCTGTCTGCTGAGAAGTGTATCTAATCCTATGCTGTGTGATACTGTCTGCTGAGCTGTGTATCTAATCCTATGCTGTGTATCTAATCATCTCCTGTGTGATAATGTCTGCTGAGCCGTGTATCTAATCCTATCCTGTGTGATACTGTCAGCTGAGCTGTGTATCTAATCCTATCCTGTGTGATACTGTCTGCTGAGCTGTGTATCTAATCCTCTCCTGTGTGATACTGTCTGCTGAGCCGTGTATCTAATCCTCTCCTGTGTGATACTGTCTGCTGAGCTATGTATCTAATCCTCTCCTGTGTGATACTGTTTGCTGAGCTGTGTATCTAATCCTTTCCTGTGTGATACTGTCTGCTGAGCTGTGTATCAAATCCTCTCCTGTGTGATACTGACTGCTGTGCTGTGTATCTAATCCTATGCTGTGTGATACTGTCTGCTGAGCTGTGTATCTAATCCTATGCTGTGTGATACTGTCTGCTGAGCTGTATCTCTAATCCTACCCTGTGTGATACTGTCTGCTCAACCGTGTATCTAATCCTCTCCTGTGTGATACCGTCTGCTGAGCAGTGTATCTAATCCTCTCCTGTGTGATACCGGCTGCTGAGCTGTGTATCTAATCCTCTCCTGTGCGATACTCTCTGCTGAGCTGTGTATCTAATCCTTTCCTGTGTGATACTATCTGCTGAGCTGTGTATGTAATCCTCTGTGTGATACTGTCTGATGAGCTGTGTATCTAATCCTCTCCTGTGTGATACTGTCTGCTGAGCTGTGTATCTAATCCTCTCCTGTGTGATACTGTCTGATGAACTGTGTATGTAATCCTATCCTGTGTGATACTGTCTGCTGAGCCGTGTATCTAATCCCGCCCTGTGCGATACTGTCTGCTGAGCTGTGTATCTAATCCACCCGTGTGATACTGTCTGCTGAGCTGTGTATCTAATCCTATGCTGTGTGATACTGTCTGCTGAGCTGTGTATCTAATCCTCCTGTGTGATACTGTCTGCTGAGCTGTGTATCTAATCCTCTCCTGTGTAATACTGTCTGCTGAGCTGTGTATCTAATCCTCTCCTGTGTGATACTGTCTGATGAACTGTGTATCTAATCCTCTCCTGTGTGATACTGTCTGCTGAGCTATGTCTCTAATCCCCTCCTGTGTGATACTGTCTGCTGAGCTGTGTATCTAATCCTCTCCTGTGTGATACTGTCTGCTGAGCTGTGTATCTAATCCTCTCCTGTGTGATACTGTCTGCTGAGCTGTGTATCTAATCCTCTCCTGTGTGATACTGTCTGCTGAGCTGTGTATCTAATCCTCTCCTGTGTGATACTGTCTGCTGAGCTGTTTATCTAATCCTCTCCTTTGTGATACTGTCTGCTGAGCTGTGTATCTAATCTTGTCCTTTGTGATACCGTCTGCTGAGCTATGCATCTAATCCTGTACTGTGTGATACCGTCTGCTGAGCAGTGTATCTAATCTTATCCTGTGATACTGTCTGCTGAGCTGTGTATCTAATCCCCTCCTGTGTGATTCTGTCTGCTGAGAAGTGTATCTAATCCTATGCTGTGTGATACTGTCTGCTGAGCTGTGTATCTAATCCTATGCTGTGTATCTAATCATCTCCTGTGTGATAATGTCTGCTGAGCCGTGTATCTAATCCTATCCTGTGTGATACTGTCAGCTGAGCTGTGTATCTAATCCTATCCTGTGTGATACTGTCTGCTGAGCTGTGTATCTAATCCTCTCCTGTGTGATACTGTCTGCTGAGCCGTGTATCTAATCCTCTCCTGTGTGATACTGTGTGCTGAGCTGTGTATCTAATCCTCTCCTGTGCGTTACTGTCTGCTGAGCTGTGTATCTAATCCTCTCCTGTGTGATACTGTCTGATGAACTGTGTATCTAATCTGTCCTATGTGATACTGTCAGCTGAGCTGTGTATCTAATCCTCTCCTGTGTGATACTGTCAGCTGAGCTGTGTATCTAATCCTCTCCTGTGCGTTACTGTCTGCTGAGCTGTGTATCTAATCCTATCCTGTGTGATACCATCTGCTGAGCTGTGTATCTAATCCTCTCCTGTGTGATACTGTCTGCTGAGCCGTGTATCTAATCCTCTCCTGTGTGATACTGTCTGCTGAGCTGTGTATCTAATCCTCTCCTGTGTGATACTGTCTGCTGAGACGTGTATCTAATCCTACCCTGTGTGATACTGTCTGCTGAACCGTGTATCTAATCCTGCCCTGTGTGATACTGTCTGCTGAGCAGTGTATCTAATTCTATCCTGTGTGATACCATCTGCTGAGCTGTGTATCTAATCCTCTCCTGTGTGATACTGTCTGCTGAGCTGTGTATCAAATCCCCTCCTGTGTGATACTGTCTGCTGAGCCATGTATCTAATCCTGCCCTGTGTGATACTGTCTGCTGAGCAGTGTATCTAATTCTATCCTGTGTGATACCATCTGCTGAGCCGTGTATCTAATCCTACCCTGTGTGATACTGTCTGCTGAACCGTGTATCTAATCCTGCCCTGTGTGATACTGTCTGCTGAGCAGTGTATCTAATCCTATCCTGTGTGATACCATCTGCTGAGCTGTGTATCAAATCCTCTCCTGTGTGATACTGTCTGCTGAGCCGTGTATCTAATCCTACCCTGTGTGATACTGTCTGCTGAACCGTGTATCTAATCCTGCCCTGTGTGATACTGTCTGCTGAGCTGTGTATCTAATCCTTTCCTGTGTGATACCATCTGCTGAGCCGTGTAACTAATCCTCTCCTGTGTGATACTGTCTGCTGAGCCCTGTATCTAATCATATCCTGTGTGATACCATCTGCTGAGCAGTGTATCTAAACCTATCCTGTGTGATACCAGCTGCTGAGCTGTGTATCTAATCCTATCCTTTGTGATACTGTCTGCTGAGCTGTGTATCTAATCCTTTCCTGTGTGATACCATCTGCTGAGCTGTGTATCTAATCCTCTCCTGTGTGATAATGTCTGCTGAGCCGTGTATCTAATCCTCTCCTGTGTGATACTGTCTGCTGAGCTGTGTATCTAATCCTGTCCTGTGTGATACAGTCCGCTGAGCTATGAATCTAATCCTCTCCTGTGCGATATTCTCTGCTGAGCTGTGTATCTAATCCTCTCCTGTGTGATACTGTCTGCTGAGCTGTGCATCTAATCCTATCCTGTGTGATACTATCTGCTGAGCAGTGTATCTACTCCTATCCTGTGTGATACTGTCTGCTGAGCCGTGTATCTAATCCCGCCCTGTGCGATACTGTCTGCTGAGCCGTGGATCTAATCCACTCCTGTGTGATACTGTCTGCTGAGCTGTGTATCTAATCCCGCCCTGTGCGATACTGTCTGCTGAGCCGTGTATCTAATCCACTCCTGTGTGATACTGTCTGATGAACTGTGTATCTAATCCTCTCCTGTGTGATACTGTCTGCTGAGCTGTGTATCTAATCCTCTCCTGTGTGATACTGTCTGCTGAGCCGTGTATCTAATCCTACCCTGTGTGATACCGTCTGCTGAGCAGTGTATCTAATCCTCTCCTGTGTGATACCGGCTGCTGAGCTGTGTATCTAATCCTCTCCTGTGCGATACTGTCTGCTGAGCTGTGTATCTAATCCTCTCCTGTGTGATACTGTCAGCTGAGCTGTGTATCTAATCCTCTCCTGTGTGATACTGTCTGCTGAGCTGTGTATCTAATCCTGTCCTGTGTGATACTGTCTGATGAGCTATGTATCTAATCCTCTCCTGTGCGATACTGTCTGCTGAGCTGTGTATCTAATCCTCTCCTGTGTGATACTGTCAGCTGAGCTGTGTATCTAATCCTCTCCTGTGTGATACTGTCTGCTGAGCCGTGTATCTAATCCTGTCCTGTGTGATACTGTCTGATGAGCTATGTATCTAATCCTCTCCTGTGTGATACTGTCTGCTGAGCTGTGTATCTAATCCTGTCCTGTGTGATACTGTCTGATGAGCTATGTATCTAATCCTCTCCTGTGCGATACTATCTGCTGAGCCGTGTATCTAATCCTCTCCTGTGTGATACTGTCTGCTGAGCCGTGTATCTAATCCTCTGCTGTGTGATACTGTCTGCTGAGCCGTGTATCTAATCCTACCCTGTGTGATACTGTCTGCTGAACCGTGCATCTAATCCTGCCCTGTGTGATACTGTCTGCTGAGCAGTGTATCTAATTCTATCCTGTGTGATACCATCTGCTGAGCTGTGTATCTAATCCTCTCCTGTGTGATACTGTCTGCTGAGCTGTGTATCAAATCCTCTCCTGTGTGATACTGTCTGCTGAGCCGTGTATCTAATCCTACCCTGTGTGATACTGTCTGCTGAACCGTGTATCTAATCCTGCCCTGTGTGATACTGTCTGCTGAGCTGTGTATCTAATCCTATCCTGTGTGATACCATCTGCTGAGCCGTGTAACTAATCCTCTCCTGTGTGATACTGTCTGCTGAGCTGTGTATCTAATCCTCTCCTGTGTGATACTGTCTGCTGAGCCGTGTATCTAATCATATCCTGTGTGATACCATCTGCTGAGCAGTGTATCTAAACCTGTCCTGTGTGATACCAGCTGCTGAGCTGTGTATCTAATCCTATCCTTTGTGATACTATCTGCTGAGCAGTGTATCTAATCCTCTCCTGTGTGATACTGTCTGCTGAGCCGTGTATCTAATCCTCTACTGTGTGATACTATCTGCTGAGCAGTGTATCTAATCCTATCTTGTGTGATACCATCTGCTGAGCTGTGTATCTAATCCTCTCCTGTGTGATAATGTCTGCTGAGCCGTGTATCTAATCCTCTCCTGTGTGATACTGTCTGCTGAGCTGTGTATCTAATCCTGTCCTGTGTGATACAGTCCGCTGAGCTATGTATCTAATCCTCTCCTGAGCGATATTGTCTGCTGAGCTGTGTATCTAATCCTCTCCTGTGTGATACTGTCTGCTGAGCTGTGCATCTAATCCTATCCTGTGTGATACTATCTGCTGAGCAGTGTATCTAATCCTATCCTGTGTGATACTGTCTGCTGAGCCGTGTATCTAATCCCGCCCTGTGCGATACTGTCTGCTGAGCCGTGGATCTAATCCACTCCTGTGTGATACTGTCTGCTGAGCTGTGTATCTAATCCCGCCCTGTGCGATACTGTCTGCTGAGCCGTGTATCTAATCCACTCCTGTGTGATACTGTCTGATGAACTGTGTATCTAATCCTATCCTGTGTGATACTGTCTGCTGAGCCGTGTATCTAATCCCGCCCTGTGCGATACTGTCTGCTGAGCCGTGTATCTAATCCACTCCTGTGTGATACTATCTGCTGAGCTTTGTATCTAATCCTGTGCTGTGTGATACTGTCAGCTGAGTTGTGTATCTAATCCTATCCTGTGTGATACCATCTGCTGAGCTGTGTATCTAATCCTTTCCTGTGTGATACTGTCTGCTGAGCTGTGTATCTAATCCTCTCCTGTGTGATACTGTCTGCTGAGCCGTGTATCTAATCCTCTCCTGTGTGATACTGTCTGCTGAGCTATGTATCTAATCCTCTCCTGTCTGATACTGTTTGCTGAGCTGTGTATCTAATCCTTTCCTGTGTGATACTGTCTGCTGAGCTGTGTATCAAATCCTCTCCTGTGTGATACTGACTGCTGTGCTGTGTATCTAATCCTATGCTGTGTGATACTGTCTGCTGAGCTGTGTATCTAATCCTATGCTGTGTGATACTGTCTGCTGAGCTGTATCTCTAATCCTACCCTGTGTGATACTGTCTGCTCAACCGTGTATCTAATCCTCTCCTGTGTGATACCGGCTGCTGAGCTGTGTATCTAATCCTCTCCTGTGCGATACTCTCTGCTGAGCTGTGTATCTAATCCTTTCCTGTGTGATACTGTGTGCTGAGCTGTGTATGTAATCCTCTGTGTGATACTGTCTGATGAGCTGTGTATCTAATCCTCTCCTGTGTGATACTGTCTGCTGAGCTGTGTATCTAATCCTCTCCTGTGTGATACTGTCTGATGAACTGTGTATCTAATCCTATCCTGTGTGATACTGTCTGCTGAGCTGTGTATCTAATCCACCCGTGTGATACAGTCCGCTGAGCTGTGTATCTAATCCTATGCTGTGTGATACTGTCTGCTGAGCTGTGTATCTAATCCTCCTGTGTGATACTGTCTGCTGAGCTGTGTATCTAATCCTCTCCTGTGTAATACTGTCTGCTGAGCTGTGTATCTAATCCTCTCCTGTGTGATACTGTCTGCTGAGCTATGTCTCTAATCCCCTCCTGTGTGATACTGTCTGCTGAGCTGTGTATCTAATCCTCTCCTGTGTGATACTGTCTGATGAACTGTGTATCTAATCCTCTCCTGTGTGATACTGTCTGCTGAGCTGTGTATCTAATCCTCTCCTGTGTGATACTGTCTGCTGAGCTGTGTATCTAATCCTCTCCTGTGTGATACTGTCTGATGAGCTGTGTATCTAATCCTCTCCTGTGTGACTCTGTCTGCTGAGCCGTGTATCTAATCCTCTCCTGTGTGATACTGTGTGCTGAGATGTGTATCTTATCCTATCCTGTGTGATACTGTCTGATGAACTGTGTATCTAATCCTCTCCTGTGTGATACTGTCTGCTGAGTCGTGTATCTAATCCCGCCCTGTGCGATACTGTCTGCTGAGCCGTGTATCTAATCCACTCCTGTGTGATAATGTCTGATGAACTGTGTATCTAATCCTCTCCTGTGTGATACTGTCTGCTGAGCTGTTTATCTAATCCTCTCCTTTGTGATACTGTCTGCTGAGCTGTGTATCTAATCTTGTCCTTTGTGATACCGTCTGCTGAGCTGTGCATCTAATCCTGTCCTGTGTGATACCGTCTGCTGAGCAGTGTATCTAATCTTATCCTGTGATACTGTCTGCTGAGCTGTGTATCTAATCCCCTCCTGTGTGATTCTGTCTGCTGAGAAGTGTATCTAATCCTATGCTGTGTGATACTGTCTGCTGAGCTGTGTATCTAATCCTATGCTGTGTATCTAATCATCTCCTGTGTGATAATGTCTGCTGAGCCATGTATCTAATCCTATCCTGTGTGATACTGTCAGCTGAGCTGTGTATCTAATCCTATCCTGTGTGATACTGTCTGCAGAGCTGTGTATCTAATCCTCTCCTGTGTGATACTGTCTGCTGAGCCGTGTATCTAATCCTCTCCTGTGTGATACTGTCTGCTGAGCAGTGAATCTAATACTATCCTGTGTGATACTGTCTGCTCAGCCGTGTATCTAATCCACTCCTGTGTGATACTGTCTGCTGAGCTGTGTATCTAATCCTACGCTGTATGATACTGTCTGCTGAGCTGTGTATCTAATCCTCTCCTGTGTGATACTGTCTGCTGAGCTGTGTATCTAATCCTGTCCTGTGTGATACTGTATGCTGAGCCGTGTATCTAATCCTATGCTGTGTGATACTGTCTGCTGAGCTGTGTATCTAATCCTCTCCTGTGTGATACTGTCTGCTGAGCTGTGTATCTAATCCTGTCCTGTGTGATACTGTCTGCTGAGCCGTGTATCTAATCCTATGCTGTGCGATACTGTCTGCTGAGCTGTGTATCTAATCCTATGCTGTGTGATACTGTCTGCTGAGCTGTGTATCTAATCCTATGCTGTGTGATACTGCCTGCTGAGCTGTGTATCTAATCCTATGCTGTGTGATACTGTCTCCTCAGCTGTGTATCTAATCCCCTCCTGTGTGATACTGTCTGCTGAGCCGTGTATCTAATCCTATGCTGTGTGATACTGTCTGCTGAGCCATGTATCTAATCCTCTCCTGTGAGATACTGTCTGCTGAGCTGCGTATCTAATCCTCTCCTGTGTGATACTGTCTGATGAACTGTGTATCTAATCCCCTCCTGTGTGATACTCTCTGCTGAGCTGTGTATCTAATCCCCTCCTGTGTGATACTGTCTGTTGAGCCGTGTATCTAATCCTATGCTGTGTGATACTGCCTGCTGAGCTGTGTATCTAATCCTGCCCTGTGTGATACTGTCTGCTGAGCAGTGTATCTAATCCTCTCCTGTGTGATACTGTCTGCTGAGCTATGTATCTAATCCTGTGTGATACTGTCTGCTGAGCTGTGTATCTAATCCTCTCCTGTGTGATACCGGCTGCTGAGCTGTGTATCTAATACTCTCCTGTGTGATACTGTCTGCTGAGCAGTGTATCTAATACTCTCCTGTGTGATACTGTCTGATGAACTGTGTATCTAATCCTATCCTGTGTGATACTGTCTGCTGAGCCGTGTATCTAATCCCGCCCTGTGCGATACTGTCTGCTGAGCCGTGTATCTAATCCACTCCTGTGTGATACTGTCTGCTGAGCTGTGTATCTAATCCTATGCTGTGTGATACTGTCAGCTGATCTGTGTATCTAATCCTCTCCTGTGTGATACTGTCTGCTGAGCCGTGTATCTAATCCTCTGTGTAATACTGTGTGTTGAGCCGTGTATCTAATCCTCTCCTGTGTGATACTGTCTGCTGAGCAGTGTATCTAATCTTATCCTGTGTGATACTGTCTGCTGAGCTGTGTATCTAATCCCCTCCTGTGTGATACTGTCTGCTGAGCTGTGTATCTAATCCTATGATGTGTATCTAATCCTCTCCTGTGTGATACTGTCTACTGAGCCGTGTATCTAATCCCCTCCTGTGATACTGTCTGCTGAGCCGTGTATCTAATCCTCTCCTGTGTGATACCGTCTGCTGAGCTGTGTATCTAATCCTCTCCTGTGTGATACCGTCTGCTGAGCTGTGTATCTAATTCTCTCCTGTGTGATACTGTCTGCTGAGCTGTGTATCTAATACTCTTCTGTGTGATACTGTCTGCTGAGCAGTGTATCTAATACTATCCTGTGTGATACTGTCTGCTCAGCCGTGTATCTAATCCACTCCTGTGTGATACTGTCTGCTGAGCTGTGTATCTAATCCTACGCTGTATGATACTGTCTGCTGAGCTGTGTAACTAATCCTCTCCTGTGTGATACTGTATGCTGAGCTGTGTATCTAATCCTGTCCTATGTGATACTGTATGCTGAGCCGTGTATCTAATCCTATGCTGTGTGATACTGTCTGCTGAGCTGTGTATCTAATCCTCTCCTGTGTGATACTGTCTGCTGAGCTGTGTATCTAATCCTGTCCTGTGTGATACTGTCTGCTGAGCCGTGTATCTAATCCTATGCTGTGCGATACTGTCTGCTGAGCTGTGTATCTAATCCTATGCTGTGTGATACTGTCTGCTGAGCTGTGTATCTAATCCTATGCTGTGTGATACTGCCTGCTGAGCTGTGTATCTAATCCTATGCTGTGTGATACTGTCTGCTGAGCCATGTATCTAATCCTCTCCTGTGAGATACTGTCTGCTGAGCTGCGTATCTAATCCTCTCCTGTGTGATACTGTCTGATGAACTGTGTATCTAATCCCCTCCTGTGTGATACTCTCTGCTGAGCTGTGTATCTAATCCCCTCCTGTGTGATACTGTCTGTTGAGCCGTGTATCTAATCCTATGCTGTGTGATACTGCCTGCTGAGCTGTGTATCAAAACCTATGCTGTGTATCTCATCCTCTCCTGTGTGATACTGTCTGCTGAGCTATGTATCTAATCCTGTGTGATACTGTCTGCTGAGCTGTGTATCTAATTCTCCCTGTGTGATACCGTCTGCTGAGCTGTGTATCTAATACTCTCCTGTGTGATACTGTCTGCTGAGCAGTGTATCTAATACTCTCCTGTGTGATACTGTCTGATGAACCGTGTATCTAATCCCGCCCTGTGCGATACTGTCTGCTGAGCCGTGTATCTAATCCACTCCTCTGTGATACTGTCTGCTGAGCTGTGTATCTAATCCTATGCTGTGTGATACTGTCTGCTGATCTGTGTATCTAATCCTCTCCTGTGTGATACTGTCTGCTGAGCTGTGTATCTAATCCTACGCTGTGTGATACTGTCTGCTGAGCTGTGTATCTAATCCTCTCCTGTGTGATACTGTCTGCTGAGCTGTGTATCTAATCCTGTCCTGTGTGATACTGTCTGCTGAGCCGTGTATCTAATCCTATGCTGTGTGATACTGTCTGCTGAGCTGTGTATCTAATCTTATACTGTGTGATACTGCCTGCTGAGCTGTGTATCTAATCCTATGCTGTGTGATACTGTATGCTGAGCAGTGTATCTAATCCTCTCCTGTGTGATACTGTCTCCTCAGCTGTGTATCTAATCCCCTCCTGTGTGATACTGTCTGCTGAGCCATGTATCTAATCCTCTCCTGTGAGATACTGTCTGCTGAGCTGCGTATCTAATCCCGCCCTGTGTGATACTGTCTGCTGAGCCGTGGATCTAATCCACTCCTGTGTGATACTGTCTGCTGAGCTGTGTATCTAATCCCGCCCTGTGCGATACTGTCTGCTGAGCCGTGTATCTAATCCACTCCTGTGTGATACTGTCTGATGAACTGTGTATCTAATCCTATCCTGTGTGATACTGTCTGCTGAGCCGTGTATCTAATCCCGCCCTGTGCGATACTGTCTGCTGAGCCGTGTATCTAATCCTCTCCTGTGTGATACTGTCAGCTGAGCTGTGTATCTAATCCTCCTGTGTGATACTGTCTGCTGAGCTGTGTATCTAATCCTCTCCTGTGTAATACTGTCTGCTGAGCTGTGTATCTAATCCTCTCCTGTGTGATACTGTCTGATGAACTGTGTATCTAATCCTCTCCTGTGTGATACTGTCTGCTGAGCTATGTCTCTAATCCCCTCCTGTGTGATACTGTCTGCTGAGCTGTGTATCTAATCCTCTCCTGTGTGATACTGTCTGCTGAGCTGTGTATCTAATCCTCTCCTGTGTGATACTGTCTGCTGAGCTGTGTATCTAATCCTCTCCTGTGTGATACTGTCTGCTGAGCTGTGTATTTAATCCTCTCCTGTGTGATACTGTCTGCTGAGCTGTGTATCTAATCCTCTCCTGTGTGATACTGTCTGCTGAGCTGTGTATCTAATCTTGTCCTTTGTGATACCGTCTGCTGAGCTATGCATCTAATCCTGTCCTGTGTGATACCGTCTGCTGAGCAGTGTATCTAATCTTATCCTGTGATACTGTCTGCTGAGCTGTGTATCTAATCCCCTCCTGTGTGATTCTGTCTGCTGAGAAGTGTATCTAATCCTATGCTGTGTGATACTGTCTGCTGAGCTGTGTATCTAATCCTATGCTGTGTATCTAATCATCTCCTGTGTGATAATGTCTGCTGAGCCGTGTATCTAATCCTATCCTGTGTGATACTGTCAGCTGAGCTGTGTATCTAATCCTATCCTGTGTGATACTGTCTGCTGAGCTGTGTATCTAATCCTCTCCTGTGTGATACTGTGTGCTGAGCTGTGTATGTAATCCTCTCCTGTGCGTTACTGTCTGCTGAGCTGTGTATCTAATCCTCTCCTGTGTGATACTGTCTGATGAACTGTGTATCTAATCCTGTCCTATGTGATACTGTCAGCTGAGCTGTGTATCTAATCCTCTCCTGTGTGATACTGTCAGCTGAGCTGTGTATCTAATCCTCTCCTGTGCGTTACTGTCTGCTGAGCTGTGTATCTAATCCTATCCTGTGTGATACCATCTGCTGAGCTGTGTATCTAATCCTCTCCTGTGTGATACTGTCTGCTGAGCCGTGTATCTAATCCTCTCCTGTGTGATACTGTCTGCTGAGCCGTGTATCTAATCCTACCCTGTGTGATACTGTCTGCTGAACCGTGTATCTAATCCTGCCCTGTGTGATACTGTCTGCTGAGCAGTGTATCTAATTCTATCCTGTGTGATACCATCTGCTGAGCTGTGTATCTAATCCTCTCCTGTGTGATACTGTCTGCTGAGCTGTGTATCAAATCCCCTTCTATGTGATACTGTCTGCTGAGCCGTGTATCTAATCCTACCCTGTGTGATACTGTCTGCTGAACCGTGTATCTAATCCTGCCTTGTGTGATACTGTCTGCTGAGCAGTGTATCTAATCCTATCCTGTGTGATACCATCTGCTGAGCTGTGTATCAAATCCTCTCCTGTGTGATACTGTCTGCTGAGCCGTGTATCTAATCCTACCCTGTGTGATACTGTCTGCTGAACCGTGTATCTAATCCTGCCCTGTGTGATACTGTCTGCTGAGCTGTGTATCTAATCCTTTCCTGTGTGATACCATCTGCTGAGCCGTGTAACTAATCCTCTCCTGTGTGATACTGTCTGCTGAGCCCTGTATCTAATCATATCCTGTGTGATACCATCTGCTGAGCAGTGTATCTAAACCTATCCTGTGTGATACCAGCTGCTGAGCTGTGTATCTAATCCTATCCTTTGTGATACTGTCTGCTGAGCTGTGTATCTAATCCTTTCCTGTGTGATACCATCTGCTGAGCTGTGTATCTAATCCTCTCCTGTGTGATAATGTCTGCTGAGCCGTGTATCTAATCCTCTCCTGTGTGATACTGTCTGCTGAGCTGTGTATCTAATCCTGTCCTGTGTGATACAGTCCGCTGAGCTATGAATCTAATCCTCTCCTGTGCGATATTCTCTGCTGAGCTGTGTATCTAATCCTCTCCTGTGTGATACTGTCTGCTGAGCTGTGCATCTAATCCTATCCTGTTTGATACTATCTGCTGAGCAGTGTATCTAATCCTATCCTGTGTGATACTGTTTGCTGAGCCGTGTATCTAATCCCGCCCTGTGCGATAATGTCTGCTGAGCCGTGGATCTAATCCACTCCTGTGTGATACTGTCTGCTGAGCTGTGTATCTAATCCCGCCCTGTGCGATACTGTCTGCTGAGCCGTGTATCTAATCCACTCCTGTGTGATACTGTCTGATGAACTGTGTATCTAATCCTCTCCTGTGTGATACTGTCTGCTGAGCTGTGTATCTAATCCTCTCCTGTGTGATACTGTCTGCTGAGCCGTGTATCTAATCCTACCCTGTGTGATACCGTCTGCTGAGCAGTGTATCTAATCCTCTCCTGTGTGATACCGGCTGCTGAGATGTGTATCTAATCCTCTCCTGTGCGATACTGTCTGCTGAGCTGTGTATCTAATCCTCTCCTGTGTGATACTGTCAGCTGAGCTGTGTATCTAATCCTCTCCTGTGTGATACTGTCTGCTGAGCTGTGTATCTAATCCTGTCCTGTGTGATACTGTCTGATGAGCTATGTATCTAATCCTCTCCTGTGCGATACTGTCTGCTGAGCTGTGTATCTAATCCTCTCCTGTGTGATACTGTCAGCTGAGCTGTGTATCTAATCCTCTCCTGTGTGATACTGTCTGCTGAGCCGTGTATCTAATCCTGTCCTGTGTGATACTGTCTGATGAGCTATGTATCTAATCCTCTCCTGTGTGATACTGTCTGCTGAGCTGTGTATCTAATCCTGTCCTGTGTGATACTGTCTGATGAGCTATGTATCTAATCCTCTCCTGTGCGATACTATCTGCTGAGCCGTGTATCTAATCCTCTCCTGTGTGATACTGTCTGCTGAGCCGTGTATCTAATCCTCTCCTGTGTGATACTGTCTGCTGAGCTGTGTATCTAATCCTCTCCTGTGTGATACTGTCTGCTGAGCCGTGTATCTAATCCTACCCTGTGTGATACTGTCTGCTGAACCGTGCATCTAATCCTGCCCTGTGTGATACTGTCTGCTGAGCAGTGTATCTAATTCTATCCTGTGTGATACCATCTGCTGAGCTGTGTATCTAATCCTCTCCTGTGTGATACTGTCTGCTGAGCTGTGTATCAAATCCTCTCCTGTGTGATACTGTCTGCTGAGCCGTGTATCTAATCCTACCCTGTGTGATACTGTCTGCTGAACCGTGTATCTAATCCTGCCCTGTGTGATACTGTCTGCTGAGCTGTGTATCTAATCCTATCCTGTGTGATACCATCTGCTGAGCCGTGTAACTAATCCTCTCCTGTGTGATACTGTCTGCTGAGCCCTGTATCTAATCATATCCTGTGTGATACCATCTGCTGAGCAGTGTATCTAAACCTGTCCTGTGTGATACCAGCTGCTGAGCTGTGTATCTAATCCTATCCTTTGTGATACTGTCTGCTGAGCTGTGTATCTAATCCTTTCCTGTGTGATACTATCTGCTGAGCAGTGTATCTAATCCTCTCCTGTGTGATACTGTCTGCTGAGCCGTGTATCTAATCCTCTACTGTGTGATACTATCTGCTGAGCAGTGTATCTAATCCTATCTTGTGTGATACCATCTGCTGAGCTGTGTATCTAATCCTCTCCTGTGTGATAATGTCTGCTGAGCCGTGTATCTAATCCTCTCCTGTGTGATACTGTCTGCTGAGCTGTGTATCTAATCCTGTCCTGTGTGATACAGTCCGCTGAGCTATGTATCTAATCCTCTCCTGAGCGATATTGTCTGCTGAGCTTTGTATCTAATCCTCTCCTGTGTGATACTGTCTGCTGAGCCGTGTATCTAATCCTATCCTGTGTGATACTGTCTGCTGAGCCGTGTATCTAATCCCGCCCTGTGCGATACTGTCTGCTGAGCCGTGGATCTAATCCACTCCTGTGTGATACTGTCTGCTGAGCTGTGTATCTAATCCCGCCCTGTGCGATACTGTCTGCTGAGCCGTGTATCTAATCCACTCCTGTGTGATACTGTCTGATGAACTGTGTATCTAATCCTATCCTGTGTGATACTGTCTGCTGAGCCGTGTATCTAATACCGCCCTGTGCGATACTGTCTGCTGAGCCGTGTATCTAATCCACTCCTGTGTGATACTATCTGCTGAGCTTTGTATCTAATCCTGTGCTGTGTGATACTGTCAGCTGAGTTGTGTATCTAATCCTATCCTGTGTGATACCATCTGCTGAGCTGTGTATCTAATCCTTTCCTGTGTGATACTGTCTGCTGAGCTGTGTATCTAATCCTCTCCTGTGTGATACCGTCTGCTGAGCCGTGTATCTAATCCTCTCCTGTGTGATACTGTCTGCTGAGCTATGTATCTAATCCTCTCCTGTCTGATACTGTTTGCTGAGCTGTGTATCTAATCCTTTCCTGTGTGATACTGTCTGCTGAGCTGTGTATCAAATCCTCTCCTGTGTGATACTGACTGCTGTGCTGTGTATCTAATCCTATGCTGTGTGATACTGTCTGCTGAGCTGTGTATCTAATCCTATGCTGTGTGATACTGTCTGCTGAGCTGTATCTCTAATCCTACCCTGTGTAATACTGTCTGCTCAACCGTGTATCTAATCCTCTCCTGTGTGATACCGTCTGCTGAGCAGTGTATCTAATCCTCTCCTGTATGATACCGGCTGCTGAGCTGTGTATCTAATCCTCTCCTGTGCGATACTCTCTGCTGAGCTGTGTATCTAATCCTTTCCTGTGTGATACTGTGTGCTGAGCTGTGTATGTAATCCTCTGTGTGATACTGTCTGATGAGCTGTGTATCTAATCCTCTCCTGTGTGATACTGTCTGCTGAGCTGTGTATCTAATCCTCTCCTGTGTGATACTGTCTGATGAACTGTGTATCTAATCCTATCCTGTGTGATACTGTCTGCTGAGCCGTGTATCTAATCCACTCCTGTGTGATACTGTCTGATGAACTGTGTATCTAATCCTCTCCTGTGTGATACTGTCTGCTGAGCTGTGTATCTAATCCTCTCCTGTGTGATACTGTCTGCTGAGCCGTGTATCTAATCCTACCCTGTGTGATACCGTCTGCTGAGCAGTGTATCTAATCCTCTCCTGTGTGATACCGGCTGCTGAGCTGTGTATCTAATCCTCTCCTGTGCGATACTGTCTGCTGAGCTGTGTATCTAATCCTCTCCTGTGTGATACTGTCAGCTGAGCTGTGTATCTAATCCTCTCCTGTGTGATACTGTCTGCTGAGCTGTGTATCTAATCCTGTCCTGTGTGATACTGTCTGATGAGCTATGTATCTAATCCTCTCCTGTGCGATACTGTCTGCTGAGCTGTGTATCTAATCCTCTCCTGTGTGATACTGTCAGCTGAGCTGTGTATCTAATCCTCTCCTGTGTGATACTGTCTGCTGAGCCGTGTATCTAATCCTGTCCTGTGTGATACTGTCTGATGAGCTATGTATCTAATCCTCTCCTGTGTGATACTGTCTGCTGAGCTGTGTATCTAATCCTGTCCTGTGTGATACTGTCTGATGAGCTATGTATCTAATCCTCTCCTGTGCGATACTATCTGCTGAGCCGTGTATCTAATCCTCTCCTGTGTGATACTGTCTGCTGAGCCGTGTATCTAATCCTCTGCTGTGTGATACTGTCTGCTGAGCCGTGTATCTAATCCTACCCTGTGTGATACTGTCTGCTGAACCGTGCATCTAATCCTGCCCTGTGTGATACTGTCTGCTGAGCAGTGTATCTAATTCTATCCTGTGTGATACCATCTGCTGAGCTGTGTATCTAATCCTCTCCTGTGTGATACTGTCTGCTGAGCTGTGTATCAAATCCTCTCCTGTGTGATACTGTCTGCTGAGCCGTGTATCTAATCCTACCCTGTGTGATACTGTCTGCTGAACCGTGTATCTAATCCTGCCCTGTGTGATACTGTCTGCTGAGCTGTGTATCTAATCCTATCCTGTGTGATACCATCTGCTGAGCCGTGTAACTAATCCTCTCCTGTGTGATACTGTCTGCTGAGCTGTGTATCTAATCCTCTCCTGTGTGATACTGTCTGCTGAGCCGTGTATCTAATCATATCCTGTGTGATACCATCTGCTGAGCAGTGTATCTAAACCTGTCCTGTGTGATACCAGCTGCTGAGCTGTGTATCTAATCCTATCCTTTGTGATACTATCTGCTGAGCAGTGTATCTAATCCTCTCCTGTGTGATACTGTCTGCTGAGCCGTGTATCTAATCCTCTACTGTGTGATACTATCTGCTGAGCAGTGTATCTAATCCTATCTTGTGTGATACCATCTGCTGAGCTGTGTATCTAATCCTCTCCTGTGTGATAATGTCTGCTGAGCCGTGTATCTAATCCTCTCCTGTGTGATACTGTCTGCTGAGCTGTGTATCTAATCCTGTCCTGTGTGATACAGTCCGCTGAGCTATGTATCTAATCCTCTCCTGAGCGATATTGTCTGCTGAGCTGTGTATCTAATCCTCTCCTGTGTGATACTGTCTGCTGAGCTGTGCATCTAATCCTATCCTGTGTGATACTATCTGCTGAGCAGTGTATCTAATCCTATCCTGTGTGATACTGTCTGCTGAGCCGTGTATCTAATCCCGCCCTGTGCGATACTGTCTGCTGAGCCGTGTATCTAATCCACTCCTGTGTGATACTGTCTGATGAACTGTGTATCTAATCCTATCCTGTGTGATACTGTCTGCTGAGCCGTGTATCTAATCCCGCCCTGTGCGATACTGTCTGCTGAGCCGTGTATCTAATCCACTCCTGTGTGATACTATCTGCTGAGCTTTGTATCTAATCCTGTGCTGTGTGATACTGTCAGCTGAGTTGTGTATCTAATCCTATCCTGTGTGATACCATCTGCTGAGCTGTGTATCTAATCCTTTCCTGTGTGATACTGTCTGCTGAGCTGTGTATCTAATCCTCTCCTGTGTGATACCGTCTGCTGAGCCGTGTATCTAATCCTCTCCTGTGTGATACTGTCTGCTGAGCTATGTATCTAATCCTCTCCTGTCTGATACTGTTTGCTGAGCTGTGTATCTAATCCTTTCCTGTGTGATACTGTCTGCTGAGCTGTGTATCAAATCCTCTCCTGTGTGATACTGACTGCTGTGCTGTGTATCTAATCCTATGCTGTGTGATACTGTCTGCTGAGCTGTGTATCTAATCCTATGCTGTGTGATACTGTCTGCTGAGCTGTATCTCTAATCCTACCCTGTGTGATACTGTCTGCTCAACCGTGTATCTAATCCTCTCCTGTGTGATACCGTCTGCTGAGCAGTGTATCTAATCCTCTCCTGTGTGATACCGGCTGCTGAGCTGTGTATCTAATCCTCTCCTGTGCGATACTCTCTGCTGAGCTGTGTATCTAATCCTTTCCTGTGTGATACTGTGTGCTGAGCTGTGTATGTAATCCTCTGTGTGATACTGTCTGATGAGCTGTGTATCTAATCCTCTCCTGTGTGATACTGTCTGCTGAGCTGTGTATCTAATCCTCTCCTGTGTGATACTGTCTGATGAACTGTGTATCTAATCCTATCCTGTGTGATACTGTCTGCTGAGCTGTGTATCTAATCCACCCGTGTGATACAGTCCGCTGAGCTGTGTATCTAATCCTATGCTGTGTGATACTGTCTGCTGAGCTGTGTATCTAATCCTCCTGTGTGATACTGTCTGCTGAGCTGTGTATCTAATCCTCTCCTGTGTAATACTGTCTGCTGAGCTGTGTATCTAATCCTCTCCTGTGTGATACTGTCTGCTGAGCTATGTCTCTAATCCCCTCCTGTGTGATACTGTCTGCTGAGCTGTGTATCTAATCCTCTCCTGTGTGATACTGTCTGATGAACTGTGTATCTAATCCTCTCCTGTGTGACTCTGTCTGCTGAGCTGTGTATCTAATCCTCTCCTGTGTGATACTGTCTGCTGAGCTATGTCTCTAATCCCCTCCTGTGTGATACTGTCTGCTGAGCTGTGTATCTAATCCTCTCCTGTGTGATACTGTCTGATGAACTGTGTATCTAATCCTCTCCTGTGTGACTCTGTCTGCTGAGCCGTGTATCTAATCCTCTCCTGTGTGATACTGTGTGCTGAGATGTGTATCTTATCCTATCCTGTGTGATACTGTCTGATGAACTGTGTATCTAATCCTCTCCTGTGTGATACTGTCTGATGAACTGTGTATCTAATCCCCTCCTGTGTGATACTGTCTGCTGAGCTGTGTATCTAATCCTCTCCTGTGTGATACTGTCTGATGAACTGTGTATCTAATCCTCTCCTGTGTGACTCTGTCTGCTGAGCCGTGTATCTAATCCTCTCCTGTGTGATACTGTGTGCTGAGATGTGTATCTTATCCTATCCTGTGTGATACTGTCTGATGAACTGTGTATCTAATCCTCTCCTGTGTGATACTGTCTGCTGAGTCGTGTATCTAATCCCGCCCTGTGCGATACTGTCTGCTGAGCCGTGTATCTAATCCACTCCTGTGTGATAATGTCTGATGAACTGTGTATCTAATCCTCTCCTGTGTGATACTGTCTGCTGAGCTGTTTATCTAATCCTCTCCTTTGTGATACTGTCTGCTGAGCTGTGTATCTAATCTTGTCCTTTGTGATACCGTCTGCTGAGCTGTGCATCTAATCCTGTCCTGTGTGATACCGTCTGCTGAGCAGTGTATCTAATCTTATCCTGTGATACTGTCTGCTGAGCTGTGTATCTAATCCCCTCCTGTGTGATTCTGTCTGCTGAGAAGTGTATCTAATCCTATGCTGTGTGATACTGTCTGCTGAGCTGTGTATCTAATCCTATGCTGTGTATCTAATCATCTCCTGTGTGATAATGTCTGCTGAGCCATGTATCTAATCCTATCCTGTGTGATACTGTCAGCTGAGCTGTGTATCTAATCCTATCCTGTGTGATACTGTCTGCAGAGCTGTGTATCTAATCCTCTCCTGTGTGATACTGTCTGCTGAGCCGTGTATCTAATCCTCTCCTGTGTGATACTGTCTGCTGAGCAGTGAATCTAATACTATCCTGTGTGATACTGTCTGCTCAGCCGTGTATCTAATCCACTCCTGTGTGATACTGTCTGCTGAGCTGTGTATCTAATCCTACGCTGTATGATACTGTCTGCTGAGCTGTGTATCTAATCCTCTCCTGTGTGATACTGTCTGCTGAGCTGTGTATCTAATCCTGTCCTGTGTGATACTGTATGCTGAGCCGTGTATCTAATCCTATGCTGTGTGATACTGTCTGCTGAGCTGTGTATCTAATCCTCTCCTGTGTGATACTGTCTGCTGAGCTGTGTATCTAATCCTGTCCTGTGTGATACTGTCTGCTGAGCCGTGTATCTAATCCTATGCTGTGCGATACTGTCTGCTGAGCTGTGTATCTAATCCTATGCTGTGTGATACTGTCTGCTGAGCTGTGTATCTAATCCTATGCTGTGTGATACTGCCTGCTGAGCTGTGTATCTAATCCTATGCTGTGTGATACTGTCTCCTCAGCTGTGTATCTAATCCCCTCCTGTGTGATACTGTCTGCTGAGCCGTGTATCTAATCCTATGCTGTGTGATACTGTCTGCTGAGCCATGTATCTAATCCTCTCCTGTGAGATACTGTCTGCTGAGCTGCGTATCTAATCCTCTCCTGTGTGATACTGTCTGATGAACTGTGTATCTAATCCCCTCCTGTGTGATACTCTCTGCTGAGCTGTGTATCTAATCCCCTCCTGTGTGATACTGTCTGTTGAGCCGTGTATCTAATCCTATGCTGTGTGATACTGCCTGCTGAGCTGTGTATCTAATCCTGCCCTGTGTGATACTGTCTGCTGAGCAGTGTATCTAATCCTCTCCTGTGTGATACTGTCTGCTGAGCTATGTATCTAATCCTGTGTGATACTGTCTGCTGAGCTGTGTATCTAATCCTCTCCTGTGTGATACCGGCTGCTGAGCTGTGTATCTAATACTCTCCTGTGTGATACTGTCTACTGAGCAGTGTATCTAATACTCTCCTGTGTGATACTGTCTGATGAACTGTGTATCTAATCCTATCCTGTGTGATACTGTCTGCTGAGCCGTGTATCTAATCCCGCCCTGTGCGATACTGTCTGCTGAGCCGTGTATCTAATCCACTCCTGTGTGATACTGTCTGCTGAGCTGTGTATCTAATCCTATGCTGTGTGATACTGTCAGCTGATCTGTGTATCTAATCCTCTCCTGTGTGATACTGTCTGCTGAGCCGTGTATCTAATCCTCTGTGTAATACTGTGTGTTGAGCCGTGTATCTAATCCTCTCCTGTGTGATACTGTCTGCTGAGCAGTGTATCTAATCTTATCCTGTGTGATACTGTCAGCTGAGCTGTGTATCTAATCCTCTCCTGTGTGATACTGTCTGCTGAGCCGTGTATCTAATCCTGTCCTGTGTGATACTGTCTGATGAGCTATGTATCTAATCCTCTCCTGTGTGATACTGTCTGCTGAGCTGTGTATCTAATCCTGTCCTGTGTGATACTGTCTGATGAGCTATGTATCTAATCCTCTCCTGTGCGATACTATCTGCTGAGCCGTGTATCTAATCCTCTCCTGTGTGATACTGTCTGCTGAGCCGTGTATCTAATCCTCTGCTGTGTGATACTGTCTGCTGAGCCGTGTATCTAATCCTACCCTGTGTGATACTGTCTGCTGAACCGTGCATCTAATCCTGCCCTGTGTGATACTGTCTGCTGAGCAGTGTATCTAATTCTATCCTGTGTGATACCATCTGCTGAGCTGTCTATCTAATCCTCTCCTGTGTGATACTGTCTGCTGAGCTGTGTATCAAATCCTCTCCTGTGTGATACTGTCTGCTGAGCCGTGTATCTAATCCTACCCTGTGTGATACTGTCTGCTGAACCGTGTATCTAATCCTGCCCTGTGTGATACTGTCTGCTGAGCTGTGTATCTAATCCTATCCTGTGTGATACCATCTGCTGAGCCGTGTAACTAATCCTCTCCTGTGTGATACTATCTGCTGAGCTGTGTATCTAATCCTCTCCTGTGTGATACTGTCTGCTGAGCCGTGTATCTAATCATATCCTGTGTGATACCATCTGCTGAGCAGTGTATCTAAACCTGTCCTGTGTGATACCAGCTGCTGAGCTGTGTATCTAATCCTATCCTTTGTGATACTATCTGCTGAGCAGTGTATCTAATCCTCTCCTGTGTGATACTGTCTGCTGAGCCGTGTATCTAATCCTCTACTGTGTGATACTATCTGCTGAGCAGTGTATCTAATCCTATCTTGTGTGATACCATCTGCTGAGCTGTGTATCTAATCCTCTCCTGTGTGATAATGTCTGCTGAGCCGTGTATCTAATCCTCTCCTGTGTGATACTGTCTGCTGAGCTGTGTATCTAATCCTGTCCTGTGTGATACAGTCCGCTGAGCTATGTATCTAATCCTCTCCTGAGCGATATTGTCTGCTGAGCTGTGTATCTAATCCTCTCCTGTGTGATACTGTCTGCTGAGCTGTGCATCTAATCCTATCCTGTGTGATACTATCTGCTGAGCAGTGTATCTAATCCTATCCTGTGTGATACTGTCTGCTGAGCCGTGTATCTAATCCCGCCCTGTGCGATACTGTCTGCTGAGCCGTGGATCTAATCCACTCCTGTGTGATACTGTCTGCTGAGCTGTGTATCTAATCCCGCCCTGTGCGATACTGTCTGCTGAGCCGTGTATCTAATCCACTCCTGTGTGATACTGTCTGATGAACTGTGTATCTAATCCTATCCTGTGTGATACTGTCTGCTGAGCCGTGTATCTAATCCCGCCCTGTGCGATACTGTCTGCTGAGCCGTGTATCTAATCCACTCCTGTGTGATACTATCTGCTGAGCTTTGTATCTAATCCTGTGCTGTGTGATACTGTCAGCTGAGTTGTGTATCTAATCCTATCCTGTGTGATACCATCTGCTGAGCTGTGTATCTAATCCTTTCCTGTGTGATACTGTCTGCTGAGCTGTGTATCTAATCCTCTCCTGTGTGATACCGTCTGCTGAGCCGTGTATCTAATCCTCTCCTGTGTGATACTGTCTGCTGAGCTATGTATCTAATCCTCTCCTGTCTGATACTGTTTGCTGAGCTGTGTATCTAATCCTTTCCTGTGTGATACTGTCTGCTGAGCTGTGTATCAAATCCTCTCCTGTGTGATACTGACTGCTGTGCTGTGTATCTAATCCTATGCTGTGTGATACTGTCTGCTGAGCTGTGTATCTAATCCTATGCTGTGTGATACTGTCTGCTGAGCTGTATCTCTAATCCTACCCTGTGTGATACTGTCTGCTCAACCGTGTATCTAATCCTCTCCTGTGTGATACCGGCTGCTGAGCTGTGTATCTAATCCTCTCCTGTGCGATACTCTCTGCTGAGCTGTGTATCTAATCCTTTCCTGTGTGATACTGTGTGCTGAGCTGTGTATGTAATCCTCTGTGTGATACTGTCTGATGAGCTGTGTATCTAATCCTCTCCTGTGTGATACTGTCTGCTGAGCTGTGTATCTAATCCTCTCCTGTGTGATACTGTCTGATGAACTGTGTATCTAATCCTATCCTGTGTGATACTGTCTGCTGAGCTGTGTATCTAATCCACCCGTGTGATACAGTCCGCTGAGCTGTGTATCTAATCCTATGCTGTGTGATACTGTCTGCTGAGCTGTGTATCTAATCCTCCTGTGTGATACTGTCTGCTGAGCTGTGTATCTAATCCTCTCCTGTGTAATACTGTCTGCTGAGCTGTGTATCTAATCCTCTCCTGTGTGATACTGTCTGCTGAGCTATGTCTCTAATCCCCTCCTGTGTGATACTGTCTGCTGAGCTGTGTATCTAATCCTCTCCTGTGTGATACTGTCTGATGAACTGTGTATCTAATCCTCTCCTGTGTGATACTGTCTGCTGAGCTGTGTATCTAATCCTCTCCTGTGTGATACTGTCTGCTGAGCTGTGTATCTAATCCTCTCCTGTGTGATACTGTCTGATGAGCTGTGTATCTAATCCTCTCCTGTGTGACTCTGTCTGCTGAGCCGTGTATCTAATCCTCTCCTGTGTGATACTGTGTGCTGAGATGTGTATCTTATCCTATCCTGTGTGATACTGTCTGATGAACTGTGTATCTAATCCTCTCCTGTGTGATACTGTCTGCTGAGTCGTGTATCTAATCCCGCCCTGTGCGATACTGTCTGCTGAGCCGTGTATCTAATCCACTCCTGTGTGATAATGTCTGATGAACTGTGTATCTAATCCTCTCCTGTGTGATACTGTCTGCTGAGCTGTTTATCTAATCCTCTCCTTTGTGATACTGTCTGCTGAGCTGTGTATCTAATCTTGTCCTTTGTGATACCGTCTGCTGAGCTGTGCATCTAATCCTGTCCTGTGTGATACCGTCTGCTGAGCAGTGTATCTAATCTTATCCTGTGATACTGTCTGCTGAGCTGTGTATCTAATCCCCTCCTGTGTGATTCTGTCTGCTGAGAAGTGTATCTAATCCTATGCTGTGTGATACTGTCTGCTGAGCTGTGTATCTAATCCTATGCTGTGTATCTAATCATCTCCTGTGTGATAATGTCTGCTGAGCCATGTATCTAATCCTATCCTGTGTGATACTGTCAGCTGAGCTGTGTATCTAATCCTATCCTGTGTGATACTGTCTGCAGAGCTGTGTATCTAATCCTCTCCTGTGTGATACTGTCTGCTGAGCCGTGTATCTAATCCTCTCCTGTGTGATACTGTCTGCTGAGCAGTGAATCTAATACTATCCTGTGTGATACTGTCTGCTCAGCCGTGTATCTAATCCACTCCTGTGTGATACTGTCTGCTGAGCTGTGTATCTAATCCTACGCTATATGATACTGTCTGCTGAGCTGTGTATCTAATCCTGTCCTGTGTGATACTGTATGCTGAGCCGTGTATCTAATCCTATGCTGTGTGATACTGTCTGCTGAGCTGTGTATCTAATCCTCTCCTGTGTGATACTGTCTGCTGAGCTGTGTATCTAATCCTGTCCTGTGTGATACTGTCTGCTGAGCCGTGTATCTAATCCTATGCTGTGCGATACTGTCTGCTGAGCTGTGTATCTAATCCTATGCTGTGTGATACTGTCTGCTGAGCTGTGTATCTAATCCTATGCTGTGTGATACTGCCTGCTGAGCTGTGTATCTAATCCTATGCTGTGTGATACTGTCTCCTCAGCTGTGTATCTAATCCCCTCCTGTGTGATACTGTCTGCTGAGCCGTGTATCTAATCCTATGCTGTGTGATACTGTCTGCTGAGCCATGTATCTAATCCTCTCCTGTGAGATACTGTCTGCTGAGCTGCGTATCTAATCCTCTCCTGTGTGATACTGTCTGATGAACTGTGTATCTAATCCCCTCCTGTGTGATACTCTCTGCTGAGCTGTGTATCTAATCCCCTCCTGTGTGATACTGTCTGTTGAGCCGTGTATCTAATCCTATGCTGTGTGATACTGCCTGCTGAGCTGTGTATCTAATCCTGCCCTGTGTGATACTGTCTGCTGAGCAGTGTATCTAATCCTCTCCTGTGTGATACTGTCTGCTGAGCTATGTATCTAATCCTGTGTGATACTGTCTGCTGAGCTGTGTATCTAATCCTCTCCTGTGTGATACCGGCTGCTGAGCTGTGTATCTAATACTCTCCTGTGTGATACTGTCTGCTGAGCAGTGTATCTAATACTCTCCTGTGTGATACTGTCTGATGAACTGTGTATCTAATCCTATCCTGTGTGATACTGTCTGCTGAGCCGTGTATCTAATCCCGCCCTGTGCGATACTGTCTGCTGAGCCGTGTATCTAATCCACTCCTGTGTGATACTGTCTGCTGAGCTGTGTATCTAATCATATGCTGTGTGATACTGTCAGCTGATCTGTGTATCTAATCCTCTCCTGTGTGATACTGTCTGCTGAGCCGTGTATCTAATCCTCTGTGTAATACTGTGTGTTGAGCCGTGTATCTAATCCTCTCCTGTGTGATACTGTCTGCTGAGCAGTGTATCTAATCTTATCCTGTGTGATACTGTCTGCTGAGCTGTGTATCTAATCCCCTCCTGTGTGATACTGTCTGCTGAGCTGTGTATCTAATCCTATGATGTGTATCTAATCCTCTCCTGTGTGATACTGTCTACTGAGCCGTGTATCTAATCCCCTCCTGTGATACTGTCTGCTGAGCCGTGTATCTAATCCTCTCCTGTGTGATACCGTCTGCTGAGCTGTGTATCTAATCCTCTCCTGTGTGATACCGTCTGCTGAGCTGTGTATCTAATTCTCTCCTGTGTGATACTGTCTGCTGAGCTGTGTATCTAATACTCTCCTGTGTGATACTGTCTGCTGAGCAGTGTATCTAATACTATCCTGTGTGATACTGTCTGCTCAGCCGTGTATCTAATCCACTCCTGTGTGATACTGTCTGCTGAGCTGTGTATCTAATCCTACGCTGTATGATACTGTCTGCTGAGCTGTGTATCTAATCCTCTCCTGTGTGATACTGTATGCTGAGCTGTGTATCTAATCCTGTCCTATGTGATACTGTATGCTGAGCCGTGTATCTAATCCTATGCTGTGTGATACTGTCTGCTGAGCTGTGTATCTAATCCTCTCCTGTGTGATACTGTCTGCTGAGCTGTGTATCTAATCCTGTCCTGTGTGATACTGTCTGCTGAGCTGTGTATCTAATCCTACGCTGTATGATACTGTCTGCTGAGCTGTGTATCTAATCCTCTCCTGTGTGATACTGTATGCTGAGCTGTGTATCTAATCCTGTCCTATGTGATACTGTATGCTGAGCCGTGTATCTAATCCTATGCTGTGTGATACTGTCTGCTGAGCTGTGTATCTAATCCTCTCCTGTGTGATACTGTCTGCTGAGCTGTGTATCTAATCCTGTCCTGTGTGATACTGTCTGCTGAGCCGTGTATCTAATCCTATGCTGTGCGATACTGTCTGCTGAGCTGTGTATCTAATCCTATGCTGTGTGATACTGTCTGCTGAGCTGTGTATCTAATCCTATGCTGTGTGATACTGCCTGCTGAGCTGTGTATCTAATCCTATGCTGTGTGATACTGTCTGCTGAGCCATGTATCTAATCCTCTCCTGTGAGATACTGTCTGCTGAGCTGCGTATCTAATCCTCTCCTGTGTGATACTGTCTGATGAACTGTGTATCTAATCCCCTCCTGTGTGATACTCTCTGCTGAGCTGTGTATCTAATCCCCTCCTGTGTGATACTGTCTGTTGAGCCGTGTATCTAATCCTATGCTGTGTGATACTGCCTGCTGAGCTGTGTATCAAAACCTATGCTGTGTATCTCATCCTCTCCTGTGTGATACTGTCTGCTGAGCTATGTATCTAATCCTGTGTGATACTGTCTGCTGAGCTGTGTATCTAATTCTCCCTGTGTGATACCGTCTGCTGAGCTGTGTATCTAATACTCTCCTGTGTGATACTGTCTGCTGAGCAGTGTATCTAATACTCTCCTGTGTGATACTGTCTGATGAACCGTGTATCTAATCCCGCCCTGTGCGATACTGTCTGCTGAGCCGTGTATCTAATCCACTCCTCTGTGATACTGTCTGCTGAGCTGTGTATCTAATCCTATGCTGTGTGATACTGTCTGCTGATCTGTGTATCTAATCCTCTCCTGTGTGATACTGTCTGCTGAGCTGTGTATCTAATCCTACGCTGTGTGATACTGTCTGCTGAGCTGTGTATCTAATCCTCTCCTGTGTGATACTGTCTGCTGAGCTGTGTATCTAATCCTGTCCTGTGTGATACTGTCTGCTGAGCCGTGTATCTAATCCTATGCTGTGTGATACTGTCTGCTGAGCTGTGTATCTAATCTTATACTGTGTGATACTGCCTGCTGAGCTGTGTATCTAATCCTATGCTGTGTGATACTGTATGCTGAGCAGTGTATCTAATCCTCTCCTGTGTGATACTGTCTCCTCAGCTGTGTATCTAATCCCCTCCTGTGTGATACTGTCTGCTGAGCCATGTATCTAATCCTCTCCTGTGAGATACTGTCTGCTGAGCTGCGTATCTAATCCCGCCCTGTGTGATACTGTCTGCTGAGCCGTGGATCTAATCCACTCCTGTGTGATACTGTCTGCTGAGCTGTGTATCTAATCCCGCCCTGTGCGATACTGTCTGCTGAGCCGTGTATCTAATCCACTCCTGTGTGATACTGTCTGATGAACTGTGTATCTAATCCTATCCTGTGTGATACTGTCTGCTGAGCCGTGTATCTAATCCCGCCCTGTGCGATACTGTCTGCTGAGCCGTGTATCTAATCCTCTCCTGTGTGATACTGTCAGCTGAGCTGTGTATCTAATCCTCCTGTGTGATACTGTCTGCTGAGCTGTGTATCTAATCCTCTCCTGTGTAATACTGTCTGCTGAGCTGTGTATCTAATCCTCTCCTGTGTGATACTGTCTGATGAACTGTGTATCTAATCCTCTCCTGTGTGATACTGTCTGCTGAGCTATGTCTCTAATCCCCTCCTGTGTGATACTGTCTGCTGAGCTGTGTATCTAATCCTCTCCTGTGTGATACTGTCTGCTGAGCTGTGTATCTAATCCTCTCCTGTGTGATACTGTCTGCTGAGCTGTGTATCTAATCCTCTCCTGTGTGATACTGTCTGCTGAGCTGTGTATCTAATCCACTCCTTTGTGATACTGTCTGCTGAGCTGTGTATCTAATCTTGTCCTTTGTGATACCGTCTGCTGAGCTATGCATCTAATCCTGTCCTGTGTGATACCGTCTGCTGAGCAGTGTATCTAATCTTATCCTGTGATACTGTCTGCTGAGCTGTGTATCTAATCCCCTCCTGTGTGATTCTGTCTGCTGAGAAGTGTATCTAATCCTATGCTGTGTGATACTGTCTGCTGAGCTGTGTATCTAATCCTATCCTGTGTGATACTGTCAGCTGAGCTGTGTATCTAATCCTATCCTGTGTGATACTGTCTGCTGAGCTGTGTATCTAATCCTCTCCTGTGTGATACTGTGTGCTGAGCTGTGTATGTAATCCTCTCCTGTGCGTTACTGTCTGCTGAGCTGTGTATCTAATCCTCTCCTGTGTGATACTGTCTGATGAACTGTGTATCTAATCCTGTCCTATGTGATACTGTCAGCTGAGCTGTGTATCTAATCCTCTCCTGTGTGATACTGTCAGCTGAGCTGTGTATCTAATCCTCTCCTGTGCGTTACTGTCTGCTGAGCTGTGTATCTAATCCTATCCTGTGTGATACCATCTGCTGAGCTGTGTATCTAATCCTCTCCTGTGTGATACTGTCTGCTGAGCCGTGTATCTAATCCTCTCCTGTGTGATACTGTCTGCTGAGCCGTGTATCTAATCCTACCCTGTGTGATACTGTCTGCTGAACCGTGTATCTAATCCTGCCCTGTGTGATACTGTCTGCTGAGCAGTGTATCTAATTCTATCCTGTGTGATACCATCTGCTGAGCTGTGTATCTAATCCTCTCCTGTGTGATACTGTCTGCTGAGCTGTGTATCAAATCCCCTTCTATGTGATACTGTCTGCTGAGCCGTGTATCTAATCCTACCCTGTGTGATACTGTCTGCTGAACCGTGTATCTAATCCTGCCCTGTGTGATACTGTCTGCTGAGCAGTGTATCTAATCCTATCCTGTGTGATACCATCTGCTGAGCTGTGTATCAAATCCTCTCCTGTGTGATACTGTCTGCTGAGCCGTGTATCTAATCCTACCCTGTGTGATACTGTCTGCTGAACCGTGTATCTAATCCTGCCCTGTGTGATACTGTCTGCTGAGCTGTGTATCTAATCCTTTCCTGTGTGATACCATCTGCTGAGCCGTGTAACTAATCCTCTCCTGTGTGATACTGTCTGCTGAGCCCTGTATCTAATCATATCCTGTGTGATACCATCTGCTGAGCAGTGTATCTAAACCTATCCTGTGTGATACCAGCTGCTGAGCTGTGTATCTAATCCTATCCTTTGTGATACTGTCTGCTGAGCTGTGTATCTAATCCTTTCCTGTGTGATACCATCTGCTGAGCTGTGTATCTAATCCTCTCCTGTGTGATAATGTCTGCTGAGCCGTGTATCTAATCCTCTCCTGTGTGATACTGTCTGCTGAGCTGTGTATCTAATCCTGTCCTGTGTGATACAGTCCGCTGAGCTATGAATCTAATCCTCTCCTGTGCGATATTCTCTGCTGAGCTGTGTATCTAATCCTCTCCTGTGTGATACTGTCTGCTGAGCTGTGCATCTAATCCTATCCTGTGTGATACTATCTGCTGAGCAGTGTATCTAATCCTATCCTGTGTGATACTGTTTGCTGAGCCGTGTATCTAATCCCGCCCTGTGCGATACTGTCTGCTGAGCCGTGGATCTAATCCACTCCTGTGTGATACTGTCTGCTGAGCTGTGTATCTAATCCCGCCCTGTGCGATACTGTCTGCTGAGCCGTGTATCTAATCCACTCCTGTGTGATACTGTCTGATGAACTGTGTATCTAATCCTCTCCTGTGTGATACTGTCTGCTGAGCTGTGTATCTAATCCTCTCCTGTGTGATACTGTCTGCTGAGCCGTGTATCTAATCCTACCCTGTGTGATACCGTCTGCTGAGCAGTGTATCTAATCCTCTCCTGTGTGACACCGGCTGCTGAGATGTGTATCTAATCCTCTCCTGTGCGATACTGTCTGCTGAGCTGTGTATCTAATCCTCTCCTGTGTGATACTGTCAGCTGAGCTGTGTATCTAATCCTCTCCTGTGTGATACTGTCTGCTGAGCTGTGTATCTAATCCTGTCCTGTGTGATACTGTCTGATGAGCTATGTATCTAATCCTCTCCTGTGCGATACTGTCTGCTGAGCTGTGTATCTAATCCTCTCCTGTGTGATACTGTCAGCTGAGCTGTGTATCTAATCCTCTCCTGTGTGATACTGTCTGCTGAGCCGTGTATCTAATCCTGTCCTGTGTGATACTGTCTGATGAGCTATGTATCTAATCCTCTCCTGTGTGATACTGTCTGCTGAGCTGTGTATCTAATCCTGTCCTGTGTGATACTGTCTGATGAGCTATGTATCTAATCCTCTCCTGTGCGATACTATCTGCTGAGCCGTGTATCTAATCCTCTCCTGTGTGATACTGTCTGCTGAGCCGTGTATCTAATCCTCTCCTGTGTGATACTGTCTGCTGAGCTGTGTATCTAATCCTCTCCTGTGTGATACTGTCTGCTGAGCCGTGTATCTAATCCTACCCTGTGTGATACTGTCTGCTGAACCGTGCATCTAATCCTGCCCTGTGTGATACTGTCTGCTGAGCAGTGTATCTAATTCTATCCTGTGTGATACCATCTGCTGAGCTGTGTATCTAATCCTCTCCTGTGTGATACTGTCTGCTGAGCTGTGTATCAAATCCTCTCCTGTGTGATACTGTCTGCTGAGCCGTGTATCTAATCCTACCCTGTGTGATACTGTCTGCTGAACCGTGTATCTAATCCTGCCCTGTGTGATACTGTCTGCTGAGCTGTGTATCTAATCCTATCCTGTGTGATACCATCTGCTGAGCCGTGTAACTAATCCTCTCCTGTGTGATACTGTCTGCTGAGCCCTGTATCTAATCATATCCTGTGTGATACCATCTGCTGAGCAGTGTATCTAAACCTGTCCTGTGTGATACCAGCTGCTGAGCTGTGTATCTAATCCTATCCTTTGTGATACTGTCTGCTGAGCTGTGTATCTAATCCTTTCCTGTGTGATACTATCTGCTGAGCAGTGTATCTAATCCTCTCCTGTGTGATACTGTCTGCTGAGCCGTGTATCTAATCCTCTACTGTGTGATACTATCTGCTGAGCAGTGTATCTAATCCTATCTTGTGTGATACCATCTGCTGAGCTGTGTATCTAATCCTCTCCTGTGTGATAATGTCTGCTGAGCCGTGTATCTAATCCTCTCCTGTGTGATACTGTCTGCTGAGCTGTGTATCTAATCCTGTCCTGTGTGATACAGTCCGCTGAGCTATGTATCTAATCCTCTCCTGAGCGATATTGTCTGCTGAGCTTTGTATCTAATCCTCTCCTGTGTGATACTGTCTGCTGAGCCGTGTATCTAATCCTATCCTGTGTGATACTGTCTGATCCTGTGTGATACTGTCTGCTGAGCCGTGTATCTAATCCCGCCCTGTGCGATACTGTCTGCTGAGCCGTGGATCTAATCCACTCCTGTGTGATACTGTCTGCTGAGCTGTGTATCTAATCCCGCCCTGTGCGATACTGTCTGCTGAGCCGTGTATCTAATCCACTCCTGTGTGATACTGTCTGATGAACTGTGTATCTAATCCTATCCTGTGTGATACTGTCTGCTGAGCCGTGTATCTAATCCCGCCCTGTGCGATACTGTCTGCTGAGCCGTGTATCTAATCCACTCCTGTGTGATACTATCTGCTGAGCTTTGTATCTAATCCTGTGCTGTGTGATACTGTCAGCTGAGTTGTGTATCTAATCCTATCCTGTGTGATACCATCTGCTGAGCTGTGTATCTAATCCTTTCCTGTGTGATACTGTCTGCTGAGCTGTGTATCTAATCCTCTCCTGTGTGATACCGTCTGCTGAGCCGTGTATCTAATCCTCTCCTGTGTGATACTGTCTGCTGAGCTATGTATCTAATCCTCTCCTGTCTGATACTGTTTGCTGAGCTGTGTATCTAATCCTTTCCTGTGTGATACTGTCTGCTGAGCTGTGTATCAAATCCTCTCCTGTGTGATACTGACTGCTGTGCTGTGTATCTAATCCTATGCTGTGTGATACTGTCTGCTGAGCTGTGTATCTAATCCTATGCTGTGTGATACTGTCTGCTGAGCTGTATCTCTAATCCTACCCTGTGTAATACTGTCTGCTCAACCGTGTATCTAATCCTCTCCTGTGTGATACCGTCTGCTGAGCAGTGTATCTAATCCTCTCCTGTATGATACCGGCTGCTGAGCTGTGTATCTAATCCTCTCCTGTGCGATACTCTCTGCTGAGCTGTGTATCTAATCCTTTCCTGTGTGATACTGTGTGCTGAGCTGTGTATGTAATCCTCTGTGTGATACTGTCTGATGAGCTGTGTATCTAATCCTCTCCTGTGTGATACTGTCTGCTGAGCTGTGTATCTAATCCTCTCCTGTGTGATACTGTCTGATGAACTGTGTATCTAATCCTATCCTGTGTGATACTGTCTGCTGAGCCGTGTATCTAATCCACTCCTGTGTGATACTGTCTGATGAACTGTGTATCTAATCCTCTCCTGTGTGATACTGTCTGCTGAGCTGTGTATCTAATCCTCTCCTGTGTGATACTGTCTGCTGAGCCGTGTATCTAATCCTACCCTGTGTGATACCGTCTGCTGAGCAGTGTATCTAATCCTCTCCTGTGTGATACCGGCTGCTGAGCTGTGTATCTAATCCTCTCCTGTGCGATACTGTCTGCTGAGCTGTGTATCTAATCCTCTCCTGTGTGATACTGTCAGCTGAGCTGTGTATCTAATCCTCTCCTGTGTGATACTGTCTGCTGAGCTGTGTATCTAATCCTGTCCTGTGTGATACTGTCTGATGAGCTATGTATCTAATCCTCTCCTGTGCGATACTGTCTGCTGAGCTGTGTATCTAATCCTCTCCTGTGTGATACTGTCAGCTGAGCTGTGTATCTAATCCTCTCCTGTGTGATACTGTCTGCTGAGCCGTGTATCTAATCCTGTCCTGTGTGATACTGTCTGATGAGCTATGTATCTAATCCTCTCCTGTGTGATACTGTCTGCTGAGCTGTGTATCTAATCCTGTCCTGTGTGATACTGTCTGATGAGCTATGTATCTAATCCTCTCCTGTGCGATACTATCTGCTGAGCCGTGTATCTAATCCTCTCCTGTGTGATACTGTCTGCTGAGCCGTGTATCTAATCCTCTGCTGTGTGATACTGTCTGCTGAGCCGTGTATCTAATCCTACCCTGTGTGATACTGTCTGCTGAACCGTGCATCTAATCCTGCCCTGTGTGATACTGTCTGCTGAGCAGTGTATCTAATTCTATCCTGTGTGATACCATCTGCTGAGCTGTGTATCTAATCCTCTCCTGTGTGATACTGTCTGCTGAGCTGTGTATCAAATCCTCTCCTGTGTGATACTGTCTGCTGAGCCGTGTATCTAATCCTACCCTGTGTGATACTGTCTGCTGAACCGTGTATCTAATCCTGCCCTGTGTGATACTGTCTGCTGAGCTGTGTATCTAATCCTATCCTGTGTGATACCATCTGCTGAGCCGTGTAACTAATCCTCTCCTGTGTGATACTGTCTGCTGAGCTGTGTATCTAATCCTCTCCTGTGTGATACTGTCTGCTGAGCCGTGTATCTAATCATATCCTGTGTGATACCATCTGCTGAGCAGTGTATCTAAACCTGTCCTGTGTGATACCAGCTGCTGAGCTGTGTATCTAATCCTATCCTTTGTGATACTATCTGCTGAGCAGTGTATCTAATCCTCTCCTGTGTGATACTGTCTGCTGAGCCGTGTATCTAATCCTCTACTGTGTGATACTATCTGCTGAGCAGTGTATCTAATCCTATCTTGTGTGATACCATCTGCTGAGCTGTGTATCTAATCCTCTCCTGTGTGATAATGTCTGCTGAGCCGTGTATCTAATCCTCTCCTGTGTGATACTGTCTGCTGAGCTGTGTATCTAATCCTGTCCTGTGTGATACAGTCCGCTGAGCTATGTATCTAATCCTCTCCTGAGCGATATTGTCTGCTGAGCTGTGTATCTAATCCTCTCCTGTGTGATACTGTCTGCTGAGCTGTGCATCTAATCCTATCCTGTGTGATACTATCTGCTGAGCAGTGTATCTAATCCTATCCTGTGTGATACTGTCTGCTGAGCCGTGTATCTAATCCCGCCCTGTGCGATACTGTCTGCTGAGCCGTGTATCTAATCCACTCCTGTGTGATACTGTCTGATGAACTGTGTATCTAATCCTATCCTGTGTGATACTGTCTGCTGAGCCGTGTATCTAATCCCGCCCTGTGCGATACTGTCTGCTGAGCCGTGTATCTAATCCACTCCTGTGTGATACTATCTGCTGAGCTTTGTATCTAATCCTGTGCTGTGTGATACTGTCAGCTGAGTTGTGTATCTAATCCTATCCTGTGTGATACCATCTGCTGAGCTGTGTATCTAATCCTTTCCTGTGTGATACTGTCTGCTGAGCTGTGTATCTAATCCTCTCCTGTGTGATACCGTCTGCTGAGCCGTGTATCTAATCCTCTCCTGTGTGATACTGTCTGCTGAGCTATGTATCTAATCCTCTCCTGTCTGATACTGTTTGCTGAGCTGTGTATCTAATCCTTTCCTGTGTGATACTGTCTGCTGAGCTGTGTATCAAATCCTCTCCTGTGTGATACTGACTGCTGTGCTGTGTATCTAATCCTATGCTGTGTGATACTGTCTGCTGAGCTGTGTATCTAATCCTATGCTGTGTGATACTGTCTGCTGAGCTGTATCTCTAATCCTACCCTGTGTGATACTGTCTGCTCAACCGTGTATCTAATCCTCTCCTGTGTGATACCGTCTGCTGAGCAGTGTATCTAATCCTCTCCTGTGTGATACCGGCTGCTGAGCTGTGTATCTAATCCTCTCCTGTGCGATACTCTCTGCTGAGCTGTGTATCTAATCCTTTCCTGTGTGATACTGTGTGCTGAGCTGTGTATGTAATCCTCTGTGTGATACTGTCTGATGAGCTGTGTATCTAATCCTCTCCTGTGTGATACTGTCTGCTGAGCTGTGTATCTAATCCTCTCCTGTGTGATACTGTCTGATGAACTGTGTATCTAATCCTATCCTGTGTGATACTGTCTGCTGAGCTGTGTATCTAATCCACCCGTGTGATACAGTCCGCTGAGCTGTGTATCTAATCCTATGCTGTGTGATACTGTCTGCTGAGCTGTGTATCTAATCCTCCTGTGTGATACTGTCTGCTGAGCTGTGTATCTAATCCTCTCCTGTGTAATACTGTCTGCTGAGCTGTGTATCTAATCCTCTCCTGTGTGATACTGTCTGCTCAGCTATGTCTCTAATCCCCTCCTGTGTGATACTGTCTGCTGAGCTGTGTATCTAATCCTCTCCTGTGTGATACTGTCTGATGAACTGTGTATCTAATCCTCTCCTGTGTGACTCTGTCTGCTGAGCCGTGTATCTAATCCTCTCCTGTGTGATACTGTGTGCTGAGATGTGTATCTTATCCTATCCTGTGTGATACTGTCTGATGAACTGTGTATCTAATCCTCTCCTGTGTGATACTGTCTGCTGAGTCGTGTATCTAATCCCGCCCTGTGCGATACTGTCTGCTGAGCCGTGTATCTAATCCACTCCTGTGTGATAATGTCTGATGAACTGTGTATCTAATCCTCTCCTGTGTGATACTGTCTGCTGAGCTGTTTATCTAATCCTCTCCTTTGTGATACTGTCTGCTGAGCTGTGTATCTAATCTTGTCCTTTGTGATACCGTCTGCTGAGCTGTGCATCTAATCCTGTCCTGTGTGATACCGTCTGCTGAGCAGTGTATCTAATCTTATCCTGTGATACTGTCTGCTGAGCTGTGTATCTAATCCCCTCCTGTGTGATTCTGTCTGCTGAGAAGTGTATCTAATCCTATGCTGTGTGATACTGTCTGCTGAGCTGTGTATCTAATCCTATGCTGTGTATCTAATCATCTCCTGTGTGATAATGTCTGCTGAGCCATGTATCTAATCCTATCCTGTGTGATACTGTCAGCTGAGCTGTGTATCTAATCCTATCCTGTGTGATACTGTCTGCAGAGCTGTGTATCTAATCCTCTCCTGTGTGATACTGTCTGCTGAGCCGTGTATCTAATCCTCTCCTGTGTGATACTGTCTGCTGAGCAGTGAATCTAATACTATCCTGTGTGATACTGTCTGCTCAGCCGTGTATCTAATCCACTCCTGTGTGATACTGTCTGCTGAGCTGTGTATCTAATCCTACGCTGTATGATACTGTCTGCTGAGCTGTGTATCTAATCCTCTCCTGTGTGATACTGTCTGCTGAGCTGTGTATCTAATCCTGTCCTGTGTGATACTGTATGCTGAGCCGTGTATCTAATCCTATGCTGTGTGATACTGTCTGCTGAGCTGTGTATCTAATCCTCTCCTGTGTGATACTGTCTGCTGAGCTGTGTATCTAATCCTGTCCTGTGTGATACTGTCTGCTGAGCCGTGTATCTAATCCTATGCTGTGCGATACTGTCTGCTGAGCTGTGTATCTAATCCTATGCTGTGTGATACTGTCTGCTGAGCTGTGTATCTAATCCTATGCTGTGTGATACTGCCTGCTGAGCTGTGTATCTAATCCTATGCTGTGTGATACTGTCTCCTCAGCTGTGTATCTAATCCCCTCCTGTGTGATACTGTCTGCTGAGCCGTGTATCTAATCCTATGCTGTGTGATACTGTCTGCTGAGCCATGTATCTAATCCTCTCCTGTGAGATACTGTCTGCTGAGCTGCGTATCTAATCCTCTCCTGTGTGATACTGTCTGATGAACTGTGTATCTAATCCCCTCCTGTGTGATACTCTCTGCTGAGCTGTGTATCTAATCCCCTCCTGTGTGATACTGTCTGTTGAGCCGTGTATCTAATCCTATGCTGTGTGATACTGCCTGCTGAGCTGTGTATCTAATCCTGCCCTGTGTGATACTGTCTGCTGAGCAGTGTATCTAATCCTCTCCTGTGTGATACTGTCTGCTGAGCTATGTATCTAATCCTGTGTGATACTGTCTGCTGAGCTGTGTATCTAATCCTCTCCTGTGTGATACCGGCTGCTGAGCTGTGTATCTAATACTCTCCTGTGTGATACTGTCTGCTGAGCAGTGTATCTAATACTCTCCTGTGTGATACTGTCTGATGAACTGTGTATCTAATCCTATCCTGTGTGATACTGTCTGCTGAGCCGTGTATCTAATCCCGCCCTGTGCGATACTGTCTGCTGAGCCGTGTATCTAATCCACTCCTGTGTGGTACTGTCTGCTGAGCTGTGTATCTAATCCTATGCTGTGTGATACTGTCAGCTGATCTGTGTATCTAATCCTCTCCTGTGTGATACTGTCTGCTGAGCCGTGTATCTAATCCTCTGTGTAATACTGTGTGTTGAGCCGTGTATCTAATCCTCTCCTGTGTGATACTGTCTGCTGAGCAGTGTATCTAATCTTATCCTGTGTGATACTGTCTGCTGAGCTGTGTATCTAATCCCCTCCTGTGTGATACTGTCTGCTGAGCTGTGTATCTAATCCTATGATGTGTATCTAATCCTCTCCTGTGTGATACTGTCTACTGAGCCGTGTATCTAATCCCCTCCTGTGATACTGTCTGCTGAGCCGTGTATCTAATCCTCTCCTGTGTGATACCGTCTGCTGAGCTGTGTATCTAATTCTCTCCTGTGTGATACTGTCTGCTGAGCTGTGTATCTAATACTCTCCTGTGTGATACTGTCTGCTGAGCAGTGTATCTAATACTATCCTGTGTGATACTGTCTGCTCAGCCGTGTATCTAATCCACTCCTGTGTGATACTGTCTGCTGAGCTGTGTATCTAATCCTACGCTGTATGATACTGTCTGCTGAGCTGTGTATCTAATCCTCTCCTGTGTGATACTGTATGCTGAGCTGTGTATCTAATCCTGTCCTATGTGATACTGTATGCTGAGCCGTGTATCTAATCCTATGCTGTGTGATACTGTCTGCTGAGCTGTGTATCTAATCCTCTCCTGTGTGATATTGTCTGCTGAGCTGTGTATCTAATCCTGTCCTGTGTGATACTGTCTGCTGAGCCGTGTATCTAATCCTATGCTGTGCGATACTGTCTGCTGAGCTGTGTATCTAATCCTATGCTGTGTGATACTGTCTGCTGAGCTGTGTATCTAATCCTATGCTGTGTGATACTGCCTGCTGAGCTGTGTATCTAATCCTATGCTGTGTGATACTGTCTGCTGAGCCATGTATCTAATCCTCTCCTGTGAGATACTGTCTGCTGAGCTGCGTATCTAATCCTCTCCTGTGTGATACTGTCTGATGAACTGTGTATCTAATCCCCTCCTGTGTGATACTCTCTGCTGAGCTGTGTATCTAATCCCCTCCTGTGTGATACTGTCTGTTGAGCCGTGTATCTAATCCTATGCTGTGTGATACTGCCTGCTGAGCTGTGTATCTCATCCTCTCCTGTGTGATACTGTCTGCTGAGCTGTGTATCTAATCCTCTCCTGTGTGATACTGTCTGCTGAGCTATGTATCTAATCCTGTGTGATACTGTCTGCTGAGCTGTGTATCTAATTCTCCCTGTGTGATACCGTCTGCTGAGCTGTGTATCAAATCCTCTCCTGTGTGATACTGTCTGCTGAGCCGTGTATCTAATCCTACCCTGTGTGATACTGTCTGCTGAACCGTGTATCTAATCCTGCCCTGTGTGATACTGTCTGCTGAGCTGTGTATCTAATCCTATCCTGTGTGATACCATCTGCTGAGCCGTGTAACTAATCCTCTCCTGTGTGATACTGTCTGCTGAGCTGTGTATCTAATCCTCTCCTGTGTGATACTGTCTGCTGAGCCGTGTATCTAATCATATCCTGTGTGATACCATCTGCTGAGCAGTGTATCTAAACCTGTCCTGTGTGATACCAGCTGCTGAGCTGTGTATCTAATCCTATCCTTTGTGATACTATCTGCTGAGCAGTGTATCTAATCCTCTCCTGTGTGATACTGTCTGCTGAGCCGTGTATCTAATCCTCTACTGTGTGATACTATCTGCTGAGCAGTGTATCTAATCCTATCTTGTGTGATACCATCTGCTGAGCTGTGTATCTAATCCTCTCCTGTGTGATAATGTCTGCTGAGCCGTGTATCTAATCCTCTCCTGTGTGATACTGTCTGCTGAGCTGTGTATCTAATCCTGTCCTGTGTGATACAGTCCGCTGAGCTATGTATCTAATCCTCTCCTGAGCGATATTGTCTGCTGAGCTGTGTATCTAATCCTCTCCTGTGTGATACTGTCTGCTGAGCTGTGCATCTAATCCTATCCTGTGTGATACTATCTGCTGAGCAGTGTATCTAATCCTATCCTGTGTGATACTGTCTGCTGAGCCGTGTATCTAATCCCGCCCTGTGCGATACTGTCTGCTGAGCCGTGTATCTAATCCACTCCTGTGTGATACTGTCTGATGAACTGTGTATCTAATCCTATCCTGTGTGATACTGTCTGCTGAGCCGTGTATCTAATCCCGCCCTGTGCGATACTGTCTGCTGAGCCGTGTATCTAATCCACTCCTGTGTGATACTATCTGCTGAGCTTTGTATCTAATCCTGTGCTGTGTGATACTGTCAGCTGAGTTGTGTATCTAATCCTATCCTGTGTGATACCATCTGCTGAGCTGTGTATCTAATCCTTTCCTGTGTGATACTGTCTGCTGAGCTGTGTATCTAATCCTCTCCTGTGTGATACCGTCTGCTGAGCCGTGTATCTAATCCTCTCCTGTGTGATACTGTCTGCTGAGCTATGTATCTAATCCTCTCCTGTCTGATACTGTTTGCTGAGCTGTGTATCTAATCCTTTCCTGTGTGATACTGTCTGCTGAGCTGTGTATCAAATCCTCTCCTGTGTGATACTGACTGCTGTGCTGTGTATCTAATCCTATGCTGTGTGATACTGTCTGCTGAGCTGTGTATCTAATCCTATGCTGTGTGATACTGTCTGCTGAGCTGTATCTCTAATCCTACCCTGTGTGATACTGTCTGCTCAACCGTGTATCTAATCCTCTCCTGTGTGATACCGTCTGCTGAGCAGTGTATCTAATCCTCTCCTGTGTGATACCGGCTGCTGAGCTGTGTATCTAATCCTCTCCTGTGCGATACTCTCTGCTGAGCTGTGTATCTAATCCTTTCCTGTGTGATACTGTGTGCTGAGCTGTGTATGTAATCCTCTGTGTGATACTGTCTGATGAGCTGTGTATCTAATCCTCTCCTGTGTGATACTGTCTGCTGAGCTGTGTATCTAATCCTCTCCTGTGTGATACTGTCTGATGAACTGTGTATCTAATCCTATCCTGTGTGATACTGTCTGCTGAGCTGTGTATCTAATCCACCCGTGTGATACAGTCCGCTGAGCTGTGTATCTAATCCTATGCTGTGTGATACTGTCTGCTGAGCTGTGTATCTAATCCTCCTGTGTGATACTGTCTGCTGAGCTGTGTATCTAATCCTCTCCTGTGTAATACTGTCTGCTGAGCTGTGTATCTAATCCTCTCCTGTGTGATACTGTCTGCTGAGCTATGTCTCTAATCCCCTCCTGTGTGATACTGTCTGCTGAGCTGTGTATCTAATCCTCTCCTGTGTGATACTGTCTGATGAACTGTGTATCTAATCCTCTCCTGTGTGACTCTGTCTGCTGAGCCGTGTATCTAATCCTCTCCTGTGTGATACTGTGTGCTGAGATGTGTATCTTATCCTATCCTGTGTGATACTGTCTGATGAACTGTGTATCTAATCCTCTCCTGTGTGATACTGTCTGCTGAGTCGTGTATCTAATCCCGCCCTGTGCGATACTGTCTGCTGAGCCGTGTATCTAATCCACTCCTGTGTGATAATGTCTGATGAACTGTGTATCTAATCCTCTCCTGTGTGATACTGTCTGCTGAGCTGTTTATCTAATCCTCTCCTTTGTGATACTGTCTGCTGAGCTGTGTATCTAATCTTGTCCTTTGTGATACCGTCTGCTGAGCTGTGCATCTAATCCTGTCCTGTGTGATACCGTCTGCTGAGCAGTGTATCTAATCTTATCCTGTGATACTGTCTGCTGAGCTGTGTATCTAATCCCCTCCTGTGTGATTCTGTCTGCTGAGAAGTGTATCTAATCCTATGCTGTGTGATACTGTCTGCTGAGCTGTGTATCTAATCCTATGCTGTGTATCTAATCATCTCCTGTGTGATAATGTCTGCTGAGCCATGTATCTAATCCTATCCTGTGTGATACTGTCAGCTGAGCTGTGTATCTAATCCTATCCTGTGTGATACTGTCTGCAGAGCTGTGTATCTAATCCTCTCCTGTGTGATACTGTCTGCTGAGCCGTGTATCTAATCCTCTCCTGTGTGATACTGTCTGCTGAGCAGTGAATCTAATACTATCCTGTGTGATACTGTCTGCTCAGCCGTGTATCTAATCCACTCCTGTGTGATACTGTCTGCTGAGCTGTGTATCTAATCCTACGCTGTATGATACTGTCTGCTGAGCTGTGTATCTAATCCTCTCCTGTGTGATACTGTCTGCTGAGCTGTGTATCTAATCCTGTCCTGTGTGATACTGTATGCTGAGCCGTGTATCTAATCCTATTCTGTGTGATACTGTCTGCTGAGCTGTGTATCTAATCCTCTCCTGTGTGATACTGTCTGCTGAGCTGTGTATCTAATCCTGTCCTGTGTGATACTGTCTGCTGAGCCGTGTATCTAATCCTATGCTGTGCGATACTGTCTGCTAAGCTGTGTATCTAATCCTATGCTGTGTGATACTGTCTGCTGAGCTGTGTATCTAATCCTATGCTGTGTGATACTGCCTGCTGAGCTGTGTATCTAATCCTATGCTGTGTGATACTGTCTCCTCAGCTGTGTATCTAATCCCCTCCTGTGTGATACTGTCTGCTGAGCCGTGTATCTAATCCTATGCTGTGTGATACTGTCTGCTGAGCCATGTATCTAATCCTCTCCTGTGAGATACTGTCTGCTGAGCTGCGTATCTAATCCTCTCCTGTGTGATACTGTCTGATGAACTGTGTATCTAATCCCCTCCTGTGTGATACTCTCTGCTGAGCTGTGTATCTAATCCCCTCCTGTGTGATACTGTCTGTTGAGCCGTGTATCTAATCCTATGCTGTGTGATACTGCCTGCTGAGCTGTGTATCTAATCCTGCCCTGTGTGATACTGTCTGCTGAGCAGTGTATCTAATCCTCTCCTGTGTGATACTGTCTGCTGAGCTATGTATCTAATCCTGTGTGATACTGTCTGCTGAGCTGTGTATCTAATCCTCTCCTGTGTGATACCGGCTGCTGAGCTGTGTATCTAATACTCTCCTGTGTGATACTGTCTGCTGAGCAGTGTATCTAATACTCTCCTGTGTGATACTGTCTGATGAACTGTGTATCTAATCCTATCCTGTGTGATACTGTCTGCTGAGCCGTGTATCTAATCCCGCCCTGTGCGATACTGTCTGCTGAGCCGTGTATCTAATCCACTCCTGTGTGGTACTGTCTGCTGAGCTGTGTATCTAATCCTATGCTGTGTGATACTGTCAGCTGATCTGTGTATCTAATCCTCTCCTGTGTGATACTGTCTGCTGAGCCGTGTATCTAATCCTCTGTGTAATACTGTGTGTTGAGCCGTGTATCTAATCCTCTCCTGTGTGATACTGTCTGCTGAGCAGTGTATCTAATCTTATCCTGTGTGATACTGTCTGCTGAGCTGTGTATCTAATCCCCTCCTGTGTGATACTGTCTGCTGAGCTGTGTATCTAATCCTATGATGTGTATCTAATCCTCTCCTGTGTGATACTGTCTACTGAGCCGTGTATCTAATCCCCTCCTGTGATACTGTCTGCTGAGCCGTGTATCTAATCCTCTCCTGTGTGATACCGTCTGCTGAGCTGTGTATCTAATTCTCTCCTGTGTGATACTGTCTGCTGAGCTGTGTATCTAATACTCTCCTGTGTGATACTGTCTGCTGAGCAGTGTATCTAATACTATCCTGTGTGATACTGTCTGCTCAGCCGTGTATCTAATCCACTCCTGTGTGATACTGTCTGCTGAGCTGTGTATCTAATCCTACGCTGTATGATACTGTCTGCTGAGCTGTGTATCTAATCCTCTCCTGTGTGATACTGTATGCTGAGCTGTGTATCTAATCCTGTCCTATGTGATACTGTATGCTGAGCCGTGTATCTAATCCTATGCTGTGTGATACTGTCTGCTGAGCTGTGTATCTAATCCTCTCCTGTGTGATATTGTCTGCTGAGCTGTGTATCTAATCCTGTCCTGTGTGATACTGTCTGCTGAGCCGTGTATCTAATCCTATGCTGTGCGATACTGTCTGCTGAGCTGTGTATCTAATCCTATGCTGTGTGATACTGTCTGCTGAGCTGTGTATCTAATCCTATGCTGTGTGATACTGCCTGCTGAGCTGTGTATCTAATCCTATGCTGTGTGATACTGTCTGCTGAGCCATGTATCTAATCCTCTCCTGTGAGATACTGTCTGCTGAGCTGCGTATCTAATCCTCTCCTGTGTGATACTGTCTGATGAACTGTGTATCTAATCCCCTCCTGTGTGATACTCTCTGCTGAGCTGTGTATCTAATCCCCTCCTGTGTGATACTGTCTGTTGAGCCGTGTATCTAATCCTATGCTGTGTGATACTGCCTGCTGAGCTGTGTATCTCATCCTCTCCTGTGTGATACTGTCTGCTGAGCTGTGTATCTAATCCTCTCCTGTGTGATACTGTCTGCTGAGCTATGTATCTAATCCTGTGTGATACTGTCTGCTGAGCTGTGTATCTAATTCTCCCTGTGTGATACCGTCTGCTGAGCTGTGTATCTAATACTCTCCTGTGTGATACTGTCTGCTGAGCAGTGTATCTAATACTCTCCTGTGTGATACTGTCTGATGAACCGTGTATCTAATCCCGCCCTGTGCGATACTGTCTGCTGAGCCGTGTACCTAATCCACTCCTCTGTGATACTGTCTGCTGAGCTGTGTATCTAATCCTATGCTGTGTGATACTGTCTGCTGATCTGTGTATCTAATCCTCTCCTGTGTGATACTGTCTGCTGAGCTGTGTATCTAATCCTACGCTGTGTGATACTGTCTGCTGAGCTGTGTATCTAATCCTCTCCTGTGTGATACTGTCTGCTGAGCTGTGTATCTAATCCTGTCCTGTGTGATACTGTCTGCTGAGCCGTGTATCTAATCCTATGCTGTGTGATACTGTCTGCTGAGCTGTGTATCTAATCTTATACTGTGTGATACTGCCTGCTGAGCTGTGTATCTAATCCTATGCTGTGTGATACTGTATGCTGAGCAGTGTATCTAATCCTCTCCTGTGTGATACTGTCTCCTCAGCTGTGTATCTAATCCCCTCCTGTGTGATACTGTCTGCTGAGCCATGTATCTAATCCTCTCCTGTGAGATACTGTCTGCTGAGCTGCGTATCTAATCCCGCCCTGTGTGATACTGTCTGCTGAGCCGTGGATCTAATCCACTCCTGTGTGATACTGTCTGCTGAGCTGTGTATCTAATCCCGCCCTGTGCGATACTGTCTGCTGAGCCGTGTATCTAATCCACTCCTGTGTGATACTGTCTGATGAACTGTGTATCTAATCCTATCCTGTGTGATACTGTCTGCTGAGCCGTGTATCTAATCCCGCCCTGTGCGATACTGTCTGCTGAGCCGTGTATCTAATCCTCTCCTGTGTGATACTGTCAGCTGAGCTGTGTATCTAATCCTCCTGTGTGATACTGTCTGCTGAGCTGTGTATCTAATCCTCTCCTGTGTAATACTGTCTGCTGAGCTGTGTATCTAATCCTCTCCTGTGTGATACTGTCTGATGAACTGTGTATCTAATCCTCTCCTGTGTGATACTGTCTGCTGAGCTATGTCTCTAATCCCCTCCTGTGTGATACTGTCTGCTGAGCTGTGTATCTAATCCTCTCCTGTGTGATACTGTCTGCTGAGCTGTGTATCTAATCCTCTCCTGTGTGATACTGTCTGCTGAGCTGTGTATCTAATCCTCTCCTGTGTGATACTGTCTGCTGAGCTGTTTATCTAATCCTCTCCTTTGTGATACTGTCTGCTGAGCTGTGTATCTAATCTTGTCCTTTGTGATACCGTCTGCTGAGCTATGCATCTAATCCTGTCCTGTGTGATACCGTCTGCTGAGCAGTGTATCTAATCTTATCCTGTGATACTGTCTGCTGAGCTGTGTATCTAATCCCCTCCTGTGTGATTCTGTCTGCTGAGAAGTGTATCTAATCCTATGCTGTGTGATACTGTCTGCTGAGCTGTGTATCTAATCATATGCTGTGTATCTAATCATCTCCTGTGTGATAATGTCTGCTGAGCCGTGTATCTAATCCTATCCTGTGTGATACTGTCAGCTGAGCTGTGTATCTAATCCTATCCTGTGTGATACTGTCTGCTGAGCTGTGTATCTAATCCTCTCCTGTGTGATACTGTCTGCTGAGCCGTGTATCTAATCCTCTCCTGTGTGATACTGTGTGCTGAGCTGTGTATGTAATCCTCTCCTGTGCGTTACTGTCTGCTGAGCTGTGTATCTAATCCTCTCCTGTGTGATACTGTCTGATGAACTGTGTATCTAATCCTGTCCTATGTGATACTGTCAGCTGAGCTGTGTATCTAATCCTCTCCTGTGTGATACTGTCAGCTGAGCTGTGTATCTAATCCTCTCCTGTGCGTTACTGTCTGCTGAGCTGTGTATCTAATCCTATCCTGTGTGATACCATCTGCTGAGCTGTGTATCTAATCCTCTCCTGTGTGATACTGTCTGCTGAGCCGTGTATCTAATCCTCTCCTGTGTGATACTGTCTGCTGAGCCGTGTATCTAATCCTACCCTGTGTGATACTGTCTGCTGAACCGTGTATCTAATCCTGCCCTGTGTGATACTGTCTGCTGAGCAGTGTATCTAATTCTATCCTGTGTGATACCATCTGCTGAGCTGTGTATCTAATCCTCTCCTGTGTGATACTGTCTGCTGAGCTGTGTATCAAATCCCCTTCTATGTGATACTGTCTGCTGAGCCGTGTATCTAATCCTACCCTGTGTGATACTGTCTGCTGAACCGTGTATCTAATCCTGCCCTGTGTGATACTGTCTGCTGAGCTGTGTATCAAATCCTCTCCTGTGTGATACTGTCTGCTGAGCCGTGTATCTAATCCTACCCTGTGTGATACTGTCTGCTGAACCGTGTATCTAATCCTGCCCTGTGTGATACTGTCTGCTGAGCTGTGTATCTAATCCTTTCCTGTGTGATACCATCTGCTGAGCCGTGTAACTAATCCTCTCCTGTGTGATACTGTCTGCTGAGCCCTGTATCTAATCATATCCTGTGTGATACCATCTGCTGAGCAGTGTATCTAATCCTCTCCTGTGTGATACTGTCAGCTGAGCTGTGTATCTAATCCTCTCCTGTGTGATACTGTCTGCTGAGCCGTGTATCTAATCCTGTCCTGTGTGATACTGTCTGATGAGCTATGTATCTAATCCTCTCCTGTGTGATACTGTCTGCTGAGCTGTGTATCTAATCCTGTCCTGTGTGATACTGTCTGATGAGCTATGTATCTAATCCTCTCCTGTGCGATACTATCTGCTGAGCCGTGTATCTAATCCTCTCCTGTGTGATACTGTCTGCTGAGCCGTGTATCTAATCCTCTCCTGTGTGATACTGTCTGCTGAGCTGTGTATCTAATCCTCTCCTGTGTGATACTGTCTGCTGAGCCGTGTATCTAATCCTACCCTGTGTGATACTGTCTGCTGAACCGTGCATCTAATCCTGCCCTGTGTGATACTGTCTGCTGAGCAGTGTATCTAATTCTATCCTGTGTGATACCATCTGCTGAGCTGTGTATCTAATCCTCTCCTGTGTGATACTGTCTGCTGAGCTGTGTATCAAATCCTCTCCTGTGTGATACTGTCTGCTGAGCCGTGTATCTAATCCTACCTGTGTGATACTGTCTGCTGAACCGTGTATCTAATCCTGCCCTGTGTGATACTGTCTGCTGAGCTGTGTATCTAATCCTATCCTGTGTGATACCATCTGCTGAGCCGTGTAACTAATCCTCTCCTGTGTGATACTGTCTGCTGAGCCCTGTATCTAATCATATCCTGTGTGATACCATCTGCTGAGCAGTGTATCTAAACCTGTCCTGTGTGATACCAGCTGCTGAGCTGTGTATCTAATCCTATCCTTTGTGATACTGTCTGCTGAGCTGTGTATCTAATCCTTTCCTGTGTGATACTATCTGCTGAGCAGTGTATCTAATCCTCTCCTGTGTGATACTGTCTGCTGAGCCGTGTATCTAATCCTCTACTGTGTGATACTATCTGCTGAGCAGTGTATCTAATCCTATCTTGTGTGATACCATCTGCTGAGCTGTGTATCTAATCCTCTCCTGTGTGATAATGTCTGCTGAGCCGTGTATCTAATCCTCTCCTGTGTGATACTGTCTGCTGAGCTGTGTATCTAATCCTGTCCTGTGTGATACCGTCCGCTGAGCTATGTATCTAATCCTCTCCTGAGCGATATTGTCTGCTGAGCTGTGTATCTAATCCTCTCCTGTGTGATACTGTCTGCTGAGCCGTGTATCTAATCCTATCCTGTGTGATACTGTCTGCTGAGCCGTGTATCTAATCCCGCCCTGTGCGATACTGTCTGCTGAGCCGTGGATCTAATCCACTCCTGTGTGATACTGTCTGCTGAGCTGTGTATCTAATCCCGCCCTGTGCGATACTGTCTGCTGAGCCGTGTATCTAATCCACTCCTGTGTGATACTGTCTGATGAACTGTGTATCTAATCCTATCCTGTGTGATACTGTCTGCTGAGCCGTGTATCTAATCCCGCCCTGTGCGATACTGTCTGCTGAGCCGTGTATCTAATCCACTCCTGTGTGATACTATCTGCTGAGCTTTGTATCTAATCCTGTGCTGTGTGATACTGTCAGCTGAGTTGTGTATCTAATCCTATCCTGTGTGATACCATCTGCTGAGCTGTGTATCTAATCCTTTCCTGTGTGATACTGTCTGCTGAGCTGTGTATCTAATCCTCTCCTGTGTGATACCGTCTGCTGAGCCGTGTATCTAATCCTCTCCTGTGTGATACTGTCTGCTGAGCTATGTATCTAATCCTCTCCTGTGTGATACTGTTTGCTGAGCTGTGTATCTAATCCTTTCCTGTGTGATACTGTCTGCTGAGCTGTGTATCAAATCCTCTCCTGTGTGATACTGACTGCTGTGCTGTGTATCTAATCCTATGCTGTGTGATACTGTCTGCTGAGCTGTGTATCTAATCCTATGCTGTGTGATACTGTCTGCTGAGCTGTATCTCTAATCCTACCCTGTGTAATACTGTCTGCTCAACCGTGTATCTAATCCTCTCCTGTGTGATACCGTCTGCTGAGCAGTGTATCTAATCCTCTCCTGTATGATACCGGCTGCTGAGCTGTGTATCTAATCCTCTCCTGTGCGATACTCTCTGCTGAGCTGTGTATCTAATCCTTTCCTGTGTGATACTGTGTGCTGAGCTGTGTATGTAATCCTCTGTGTGATACTGTCTGATGAGCTGTGTATCTAATCCTCTCCTGTGTGATACTGTCTGCTGAGCTGTGTATCTAATCCTCTCCTGTGTGATACTGTCTGATGAACTGTGTATCTAATCCTATCCTGTGTGATACTGTCTGCTGAGCTGTGTATCTAATCCACCCGTGTGATACAGTCCGCTGAGCTGTGTATCTAATCCTATGCTGTGTGATACTGTCTGCTGAGCTGTGTATCTAATCCTCTCCTGTGTGATACTGTCTGCTGAGCTATGTCTCTAATCCCCTCCTGTGTGATACTGTCTGCTGAGCTGTGTATCTAATCCTCTCCTGTGTGATACTGTCTGATGTACTGTGTATCTAATCCTCTCCTGTGTGATACTGTCTGCTGAGCTGTGTATCTAATCCTCTCCTGTGTGATACTGTCTGCTGAGCTGTGAATCTAATCCTCTCCTGTGTGATACTGTCTGATGAGCTGTGTATCTAATCCTCTCCTGTGTGACTCTGTCTGCTGAGCCGTGTATCTAATCCTCTCCTGTGTGATACTGTGTGCTGAGATGTGTATCTTATCCTATCCTGTGTGATACTGTCTGATGAACTGTGTATCTAATCCTATCTTGTGTGATACCATCTGCTGAGTCGTGTATCTAATCCCGCCCTGTGCGATACTGTCTGCTGAGCCGTGTATCTAATCCACTCCTGTGTGATAATGTCTGATGAACTGTGTATCTAATCCTCTCCTGTGTGATACTGTCTGCTGAGCTGTGTATCTAATCTTGTCCTTTGTGATACCGTCTGCTGAGCTATGCATCTAATCCTGTCCTGTGTGATACCGTCTGCTGAGCAGTGTATCTAATCTTATCCTGTGATACTGTCTGCTGAGCTGTGTATCTAATCCCCTCCTGTGTGATTCTGTCTGCTGAGAAGTGTATCTAATCCTATGCTGTGTGATACTGTCTGCTGAGCTGTGTATCTAATCCTATGCTGTGTATCTAATCATCTCCTGTGTGATAATGTCTGCTGAGCCATGTATCTAATCCTATCCTGTGTGATACTGTCAGCTGAGCTGTGTATCTAATCCTATCCTGTGTGATACTGTCTGCAGAGCTGTGTATCTAATCCTCTCCTGTGTGATACTGTCTGCTGAGCCGTGTATCTAATCCTCTCCTGTGTGATACTGTGTGCTGAGCTGTGTATCTAATCCTCTCCTGTGCGTTACTGTCTGCTGAGCTGTGTATCTAATCCTCTCCTGTGTGATACTGTCTGATGAACTGTGTATCTAATCCTGTCCTATGTGATACTGTCAGCTGAGCTGTGTATCTAATCCTCTCCTGTGTGATACTGTCTGCTGTGTCATATATCTAATCCCGCCCTGTGCGATACTGTCTGCTGAGCTGTGTATCTAATCCACTCCTGTGTGATACTGTCTGATGAACTGTGTATCTAATCCTGTCCTATGTGATACTGTCAGCTGAGCTGTGTATCTAATCCTCTCCTGTGTGATACTGTCTGCTGAGCTGTGCATCTAATCCTGTCCTGTGTGATACCGTCTGCTGAGCTATGTATCTAATCCTTTCCTGTGTGATACTGTCTGCTGAGCTGTGTATCTAATCCTCTCTTGTGTGATACTGTCTGCTGAGCTGTGTATCTAATCCTCTCCTGTGTGATACTGTCTGTGGAGCCGTGTATCTAATCCTCTCCTGTGCGATACCGTCTGCTGAGCTGTGTATCTAATCCTCTCCTGTGCGATACTGTCTGCTGAGCTGTGTATCTAATCCTCTCCTGTGTGATACTGTCTGCTGAGCAGTGTATCTAATCTTATACTGTGTGATACTGTCTGCTGAGCTGTGTATCTAATCCTCTCCTGTGTGATACTGTCTGTTGAGCAGTGTATCTAATCTTATACTGTGTGGTACTGTCTGCTGAGCTGTGTATCTAATCCCCTCCTGTGTGATACTGTCTGCTGAGCCGTGTATCTAATCCTCTCCTGTGTGATACTGTCTGCTGAGCTATGTATCTAATCCTGTCCTGTGTGATACTGTCTGCTGAGCTGTGTATGTATCTAATCCCCTCCTGTGTGATAATGTCTGCTGAGCTGTGTATCTAATCCTCTCCTGTGTGATAATGTCTGCTGAGCTGTGTATCTAATCCTGTCCTGTGTGATACCGTCTGCTGAGCTGTGTATCTAATCCTATCCTGTGTGATACTATCTGCTGAGCCGTGTATCTAATCCTCTCCTGTGTGATACTGTCTGCTGAGCTGTGTATCTAATCCTACCCTGTATGATACTGTCTGCTGAGCCGTGTATCTAATCCTCTCCTGTGTGATACTGTCTGCTGAGCCGTGTATCTAATCCTCTCCTGTGTGATACTGTCTGCTGAGCCGTGTATCTAATCCTCTCCTGTGTCATACTGTCTGCTGAGCCGTGTATCTAATCCTCTCCTGTGTGATACTGTCTGCTGAGCTGTATCTCTAATCCTCTCCTGTGTGATACCATCTGCTGAGCCGTGTATCTAATCCTCTCCTGTGTGATACTGTCTGCTGAGCCGTGTATCTAATCCTCTCCTGTGTGATACTGTCTGCTGAGCTATGTCTCTAATCCTCTCCTGTGTGATACTGTCTACTGAGCTGTGTATCTAATCCTCTCCTGTGTGATACTGTCTGCTGAGCTGTGTATCTAATCCTCTCCTGTGTGATACTGTCTGATGAACTGTGTATCTAATCCTCTCCTGTGTGATACTGTCTGCTGAGCTGTGTATCTAATCCTCTCCTGTGTGATACTGTCTGCTGAGCTGTGTATCTAATCCTCTCCTGTGTGATACTGTCTGATGAGCTGTGTATCTAATCCTCTCCTGTGTGACTCTGTCTGCTGAGCCGTGTATCTAATCCTCTCCTGTGTGATACTGTGTGCTGAGATGTGTATCTTATCCTATCCTGTGTGATACTGTCTGATGAACTGTGTATCTAATCCTATCTTGTGTGATACCATCTGCTGAGTCGTGTATCTAATCCCGCCCTGTGCGATACTGTCTGCTGAGCCGTGTATCTAATCCACTCCTGTGTGATACTGTCTGATGAACTGTGTATCTAATCCTCTCCTGTGTGATACTGTCTGCTGAGCTGTGTATCTAATCCTTTCCTGTGTGATACTGTCTGCTGAGCTGTTTATCTAATCCTCTCCTTTGTGATACTGTCTGCTGAGCTGTGTATCTAATCTTATCCTGTGATACTGTCTGCTGAGCTGTGTATCTTATCCCCTCCTGTGTGATTCTGTCTGCTGAGAAGTGTATCTAATCCTATGCTGTGTGATACTGTCTGCTGAGCTGTGTATCTAATCCTATGCTGTGTATCTAATCATCTACTGTGTGATAATGTCTGCTGAGCCGTGTATCTAATCCTATCCTGTGTGATACTGTCAGCTGAGCTGTGTATCTAATCCTATCCTGTGTGATACTGTCTGCTGAGCTGTGTATCTAATCCTCTCCTGTGTGATACTGTCTGCTGAGCCGTGTATCTAATCCTCTCCTGTGCGTTACTGTCTGCTGAGCTGTGTATCTAATCCTCTCCTGTGTGATACTGTCTGATGAACTGTGTATCTAATCCTCTCCTGTGTGATACTGTCTGATGAACTGTGTATCTAATCCTGTCCTATGTGATACTGTCAGCTGAGCTGTGTATCTAATCCTCTCCTGTGTGATACTGTCTGCTGTGTCATATATCTAATCCCGCCCTGTGCGATACTGTCTGCTGAGCTGTGTATCTAATCCACTCCTGTGTGATACTGTCAGCTGAGCTGTGTATCTAATCCTCTCCTGTGTGATACTGTCTGCTGAGCTGTGCATCTAATCCTGTCCTATGTGATACTGTCAGCTGAGCTGTGTATCTAATCCTCTCCTGTGTGATACTGTCTGCTGAGCTGTGCATCTAATCCTGTCCTGTGTGATACCGTCTGCTGAGCTATGTATCTAATCCTTTCCTGTGTGATACTGTCTGCTGAGCTGTGTATCTAATCCTCTCCTGTGCGATACTGTCTGCTGAGCCGTGTATCTAATCCTCTCCTGTGCGATACCGTCTGCTGAGCAGTGTGCCTAATCCTTTCCTGTGCGATACTGTCTGCTGAGCTGTGTATCTAATCCTCTCTTGTGTGATACTGTCTGCTGAGCAGTGTATCTAATCTTATACTGTGTGATACTGTCTCCTGAGCTGTGTATCTAATCCCCTCCTGTGTGATACTGTCTGCTGAGCCGTGTATCTAATCCTATGCTGTGTGATAGTCTGCTGAGCAGTGTATCTAATCTTATACTGTGTGATACTGTCTGCTGAGCTGTGTATCTAATCCCCTCCTGTGTGATACTGTCTGCTGAGCAGTGTATCTAATCCTCTCCTGTGTGATACTGTCTGCTGAGCAGTGTATCTAATCTTATACTGTGTGGTACTGTCTGCTGAGCTGTGTATCTAATCCCATCCTGTGTGATACTGTCTGCTGAGCTGTGTATCTAATCGTCTCCTGTGTGATACTGTCTGATGAACTGTGTATCTAATCCTATCTTTCGTGATACTGTCTGCTGAGCCGTGTATCTAATCCACTCCTGTGTGATACTGTCTGATGAACTGTGTATCTAATCCTGTCCTATGTGATACTGTCAGCTGAGCTGTGTATCTAATCCTCTCCTGTGTGATACTGTCTGCTGAGCTGTGCATCTAATCCTGTCCCGTGTGATACCGTCTGCTGAGCTATGTATCTAATCCTTTCCTGTGTGATACCATCTGCTGAGCTGTGTATCTAATCCTCGCCTGTGTGATACTGTCTGTGGAGCCGTGTATCTAATCCTCTTCTGTGCGATACCTTCTGCTGAGCTGTGTATCTAATCCTCTCCTGTGCGATACTGTCTGCTGAGCTGTGTATCTAATCCTCTCCTGTGTGATACTGTCTGCTGAGCAGTGTATCTAATCTTATACTGTGTGATACTGTCTGCTGAGCTGTGTATCTAATCCTCTCCTGTGTGATACTGTCTGCTGAGCAGTGTATCTAATCTTATACTGTGTGGTACTGTCTGCTGAGCTGTGTATCTAATCCCCTCCTGTGTGATACTGTCTGCTGAGCCGTGTATCTAATCCTCTCCTGTGTGATACTGTCTGCTGAGCTATGTATCTAATCCTGTCCTGTGTGATACTGTCTGCTGAGCTGTGTATGTATCTAATCCCCTCCTGTGTGATAATGTCTGCTGAGCTGTGTATCTAATCCTCTCCTGTGTGATAATGTCTGCTGAGCTGTGTATCTAATCCTGTCCTGTGTGATACTGTCTGCCGAGCTGTGTATCTAATCCTATCCTGTGTGATACTATCTGCTGAGCCGTGTATCTAATCCTCTCCTGTGTGATACTGTCTGCTGAGCTGTGTATCTAATCCTACCCTGTATGATACTGTCTGCTGAGCCGTGTATCTAATCCTCTCCTGTGTGATACTGTCTGCTGAGCCGTGTATCTAATCCTCTCCTGTGTGATACTGTCTGCTGAGCCGTGTATCTAATCCTCTCCTGTGTCATACTGTCTGCTGAGCCGTGTATCTAATCCTCTCCTGTGTGATACTGTCTGCTGAGCTGTATCTCTAATCCTCTCCTGTGTGATACCATCTGCTGAGCCGTGTATCTAATCCTCTCCTGTGTGATACTGTCTGCTGAGCTGTATCTCTAATCCTCTCCTGTGTGATACCATCTGCTGAGCCGTGTATCTAATCCTCTCCTGTGTGATACTGTCTGCTGAGCCGTGTATCTAATCCTCTCCTGTGTGATACTGTCTGCTGAGCCGTGTATCTAATCCTATCCTGTGTGATACTGTCTGCTGAGCATTGTATCTAATCCTCTCCTGTGTGATACTGTCTGCTGAGCAGTGTTTCTAATCCTCTCCTGTGTGATACTGTGTGCTGAGCCGTGTATCTAATCCTCTCCTGTGTGATACTGTCTGCTGAGCTGTGTATCTAATCTTCTCCTGTGTGATACTGTCTGCTGAGCTGTGTATCTAATCTTCTCCTGTGTGATACTGTCTGCTGAGCTGTGTATCTAATCCTGTTCGGTGTGATACTGTCTGCTGAGCTGTGTATCTAATCCTATTCGGTGTGATACTGTCTGCTGAGCTGTGTATCTAATCCTATCCGGTGTGATACTGTCTGCTGAGCTGTGTATCTAATCCTATCCGGTGTGATACTGTCTGCTGAGCTGTGTATCTAATCCTACCCTGTATGATACTGTCTGCTGAGCCGTGTATCTAATCCTCTCCTGTGTCATACTGTCTGCTGAGCCGTGTATCTAATCCTCTCCTGTGTGATACTGTCTGCTGAGCCGTGTATCTAATCTTCTCCTGTGTGATACTGTCTGCTGAGCTGTGTATCTAATCCTATTCGGTGTGATACTGTCTGCTGAGCTGTGTATCTAATCCTATTCGGTGTGATACTGTCTGCTGAGCTGTGTATCTAATCCTATCCGGTGTGATACTGTCTGCTGAGCTGTGTATCTAATCCTATCCAGTGTGATACTGTCTGCTGAGCTGTGTATCTAATCCTACCCTGTATGATACTGTCTGCTGAGCTGTGTATCTAATCCTCTCCTGTGTGATACTGTCTGCTGAGCCGTGTATCTAATCCTCCCCTGTGCGATACTGTCTGCTGAGCCGTTTATCTAATCCTCTCCTGTGTCATACTGTCTGCTGAGCCGTGTATCTAATCCTCTCCTGTGTGATACTGTCTGCTGAGCTGTGTATCTAATCCTCTCCTGTGTGATACTGTCTGCTGAGCCGTGTATCTAATCCTGTCCTGTGTGATACTGTCTGCTGAGCTGTGTATCTAATCCTCTCCTGTGCGATACTGTCTGCTGAGCCGTGTATCTAATCCTCCACTGTGCGATACTGTCTGCTGAGCCGTGTATCTAATCCTCCCCTGTGTGATACTGTCTGCTGAGCCGTGTATCTAATCCTCTCCTGTGTGATACTGTCTGCTGAGCTGTGTATCTAATCCTCTCCTGTGTGATACTGTCTGCTGAGCCGTGTATCTAATCCTCTCCTGTGTCATACTGTCTGCTGAGCTGTATCTCTAATCCTCTCCTGTGTGATACCATCTGCTGAGCCGTGTATCTAATCCTCTCCTGTGTGATACTGTCTGCTGAGCTGTGTATCTAATCCTCTCCTGTGTGATACTGTCTGCTGAGCTATGTATCTAATCCTCTCCTGTGTGATACTGTCTGCTGAGCTGTGTATCTAATCCTCTCCTGTGTGATACTGTCTGCTGAGCTGTGTATCTAATCCTCTCCTGTGTGATACTGTCTGCTGAGCTGTGTATCTAATCCTCTCCTGTGTGATACTGTCTGCTGAGCTATGTATCTAATCCTCTCCTGTGTGATACTGTCTGCTGAGCTGTGTATCTAATCCTCTCCTGTGTGATACTGTCTGCTGAGCATTGTATCTAATCCTCTCCTGTGTGATACTGTCTGCTGAGCAGTGTTTCTAATCCTCTCCTGTGTGATACTGTCTGCTGAGCTGTGTATCTAATCCTCTCCTGTGTGATACTGTCTGCTGAGCTGTGTATCTAATCCTATTCGGTGTGATACTGTCTGCTGAGCTGTGTATCTAATCCTATTCGGTGTGATACTGTCTGCTGAGCTGTGTATCTAATCCTATCCGGTGTGATACTGTCTGCTGAGCTGTGTATCTAATCCTATCCGGTGTGATACTGTCTGCTGAGCTGTGTATCTAATCCTATCCGGTGTGATACTGTCTGCTGAGCTGTGTATCTAATCCTATCCGTTGTGATACTGTCTGCTGAGCTGTGTATCTAATCCTATTCTGTGTGATACTGTCTGCTGAGCTGTGTATCTAATCCTGTCCTATGTGATACTGTCTGCTGAGCTGTGTATCTAATCCTATCCGGTGTGATACTGTCTGCTGAGCTGTGTATCTAATCCTATCCTGTGTGATACTGTCTGCTGAGCTGTGTATCTAATCCTGTCCTGTGTGATACTGTCAGCTGAGCTGTGTATCTAATCCTCTCCTGTGTGATACTGTCTGCTGAGCTGTGCATCTAATCCTGTCCTGTGTGATACCGTCTGCTGAGCTATGTATCTAATCCTTTCCTGTGTGATACTGTCTGCTGAGCTGTGTATCTAATCCTCTCCTGTGCGATACTGTCTGCTGAGCCGTGTATCTAATCCTCTCCTGTGCGATACCGTCTGCTGAGCAGTGTGTCTAATCCTTTCCTGTGCGATACTGTCTGCTGAGCTGTGTATCTAATCCTCTCTTGTGTGATACTGTCTGCTGAGCAGTGTATCTAATCTTATACTGTGTGATACTGTCTCCTGAGCTGTGTATCTAATCCCCTCCTGTGTGATACTGTCTGCTGAGCTGTGTATCTAATCCTCTACTGTGTGATACTGTCTGCTGAGCCGTGTATCTAATCCTATGCTGTGTGATAGTCTGCTGAGCAGTGTATCTAATCTTATACTGTGTGATACTGTCTGCTGAGCTGTGTATCTAATCCCCTCCTGTGTGATACTGTCTGCTGAGCAGTGTATCTAATCCTCTCCTGTGTGATACTGTCTGCTGAGCAGTGTATCTAATCTTATACTGTGTGGTACTGTCTGCTGAGCTGTGTATCTAATCCCATCCTGTGTGATACTGTCTGCTGAGCTGTGTATCTAATCGTCTCCTGTGTGATACTGTCTGATGAACTGTGTATCTAATCCTATCTTTCGTGATACTGTCTGCTGAGCCGTGTATCTAATCCACTCCTGTGTGATACTGTCTGATGAACTGTGTATCTAATCCTGTCCTATGTGATACTGTCAGCTGAGCTGTGTATCTAATCCTCTCCTGTGTGATACTGTCTGCTGAGCTGTGCATCTAATCCTGTCCTGTGTGATACAGTCTGCTGAGCTATGTATCTAATCCTTTCCTGTGTGATACCATCTGCTGAGCTGTGTATCTAATCCTCTCCTGTGTGATACTGTCTGTGGAGCCGTGTATCTAATCCTCTTCTGTGCGATACCGTCTGCTGAGCTGTGTATCTAATTCTCTCCTGTGCGATACTGTCTGCTGAGCTGTGTATCTAATCCTCTCCTGTGTAATACTGTCTGCTGAGCAGTGTATCTATTCTTATACTGTGTGATACTGTCTGCTGAGCTGTGTATCTAATCCTCTCCTGTGTGATACTGTCTGCTGAGCAATGTATCTAATCTTATACTGTGTGGTACTGTCTGCTGAGCTGTGTATCTAATCCCCTCCTGTGTGATACTGTCTGCTGAGCCGTGTATCTAATCCTCTCCTGTGTGATACTGTCTGCTGAGCTATGTATCTAATCCTGTCCTGTGTGATACTGTCTGCTGAGCTGTGTATGTATCTAATCCCCTCCTGTGTGATAATGTCTGCTGAGCTGTGTATCTAATCCTCTCCTGTGTGATAATGTCTGCAGAGCTGTGTATCTAATCCTGTCCTGTGTGATACTGTCTGCCGAGCTGTGTATCTAATCCTATCCTGTGTGATACTATCTGCTGAGCCGTGTATCTAATCCTCTCCTGTGTGATACTGTCTGCTGAGCTGTGTATCTAATCCTACCCTGTATGATACTGTCTGCTGAGCCGTGTATCTAATCCTCTCCTGTGTGATACTGTCTGCTGAGCCGTGTATCTAATCCTCTCCTGTGTGATACTGTCTGCTGAGCCGTGTATCTAATCCTCTCCTGTGTCATACTGTCTGCTGAGCCGTGTATCTAATCCTCTCCTGTGTGATACTGTCTGCTGAGCTGTATCTCTAATCCTCTCCTGTGTGATACCATCTGCTGAGCCGTGTATCTAATCCTCTCCTGTGTGATACTGTCTGCTGAGCCGTGTATCTAATCCTCTCCTGTGTGATACTGTCTGCTGAGCCGTGTATCTAATCCTATCCTGTGTGATACTGTCTACTGAGCATTGTATCTAATCCTCTCCTGTGTGATACTGTCTGCTGAGCAGTGTTTCTAATCCTCTCCTGTGTGATACTGTGTGCTGAGCCGTGTATCTAATCCTCTCCTGTGTGATACTGTCTGCTGAGCTGTGTATCTAATCTTCTCCTGTGTGATACTGTCTGCTGAGCTGTGTATCTAATCTTCTCCTGTGTGATACTGTCTGCTGAGCTGTGTATCTAATCCTATTCGGTGTGATACTGTCTGCTGAGCTGTGTATCTAATCCTATTCGGTGTGATACTGTCTGCTGAGCTGTGTATCTAATCCTATCCGGTGTGATACTGTCTGCTGAGCTGTGTATCTAATCCTATCCGGTGTGATACTGTCTGCTGAGCTGTGTATCTAATCCTACCCTGTATGATACTGTCTGCTGAGCCGTGTATCTAATCCTCTCCTGTGTCATACTGTCTGCTGAGCCGTGTATCTAATCCTCTCCTGTGTGATACTGTCTGCTGAGCTGTGTATCTAATCCTCTCCTGTGTGATACTGTCTGCTGACCCGTGTATCTAATATTCTCCTGTGTGATACTGTCTGCTGAGCTGTGTATCTAATCCTATTCGGTGTGATACTGTCTGCTGAGCTGTGTATCTAATCCTATTCGGTGTGATACTGTCTGCTGAGCTGTGTATCTAATCCTATCCGGTGTGATACTGTCTGCTGAGCTGTGTATCTAATCCTACCCTGTATGATACTGTCTGCTGAGCTGTGTATCTAATCCTCTCCTGTGTGATACTGTCTGCTGAGCCGTGTATCTAATCCTCCCCTGTGCGATACTGTCTGCTGAGCCGTTTATCTAATCCTCTCCTGTGTCATACTGTCTGCTGAGCCGTGTATCTAATCCTCTCCTGTGTGATACTGTCTGCTGAGCTGTGTATCTAATCCTCTCCTGTGTGATACTGTCTGCTGAGCCGTGTATCTAATCCTGTCCTGTGTGATACTGTCTGCTGAGCTGTGTATCTAATCCTCTCCTGTGCGATACTGTCTGCTGAGCCGTGTATCTAATCCTCCCCTGTGCGATACTGTCTGCTGAGCCGTGTATCTAATCCTCCCCTGTGTGATACTGTCTGCTGAGCCGTGTATCTAATCCTCTCCTGTGTGATACTGTCTGCTGAGCTGTGTATCTAATCCTCTCCTGTGTGATAATGTCTGCTGAGCCATGTATCTAATCCTCTCCTGTGTCATACTGTCTGCTGAGCTGTATCTCTAATCCTCTCCTGTGTGATACCATCTGCTGAGCCGTGTATCTAATCCTCTCCTGTGTGATACTGTCTGCTGAGCTGTGTATCTAATCCTCTCCTGTGTGATACTGTCTGCTGAGCATTGTATCTAATCCTCTCCTGTGTGATACTGTCTGCTGAGCAGTGTTTCTAATCCTCTCCTGTGTGATACTGTCTGCTGAGCTGTGTATCTAATCCTCTCCTGTGTGATACTGTCTGCTGAGCTGTGTATCTAATCCTATTCGGTGTGATACTGTCTGCTGAGCTGTGTATCTAATCCTATTCGGTGTGATACTGTCTGCTGAGCTGTGTATCTAATCCTATCCGGTGTGATACTGTCTGCTGAGCTGTGTATCTAATCCTATCCGGTGTGATACTGTCTGCTGAGCTGTGTATCTAATCCTATCCGGTGTGATACTGTCTGCTGAGCTGTGTATCTAATCCTATCCGGTGTGATACTGTCTGCTGAGCTGTGTATCTAATCCTATCCTGTGTGATACTGTCTGCTGAGCTGTGTATCTAATCCTATCCTGTGTGATACTGTCTGCTGAGCTGTGTATCTAATCCTATCCGGTGTGATACTGTCTGCTGAGCTGTGTATCTAATCCTATCCGGTGTGATACTGTCTGCTGAGCTGTGTATCTAATCCTATCCGGTGTGATACTGTCTGCTGAGCCGTGTATCTAATCTTCTCCTGTGTGATACTGTCTGCTGAGCTGTGTATCTAATCTTCTCCTGTGTGATACTGTCTGCTGAGCTGTGTATCTAATCTTCTCCTGTGTGATACTGTCTGCTGAGCTGTGTATCTAATCTTCTGTGTGATACTGTCTGCTGAGCTGTGTATCTAATCCTCTCCTGTGTGATACTGTCTGCTGAGCTGTGTATCTAATCCTCTCCTGTGTGATACTGTCTGCTGAGCAGTGTTTCTAATCCTATCCGGTGTGATACTGTCTGCTGAGCTATGTATCTAATCCTATCCTGTGTGATACTGTCTGCTGAGCTGTGTATCTAATCCTGTCCTATGTGATACTGTCAGCTGAGCTGTGTATCTAATCCTCTCCTGTGTGATACTGTCTGCTGAGCTGTGCATCTAATCCTGTCCTGTGTGATACCGTCTGCTGAGCTATGTATCTAATCCTCTCCTGTGTGATACTGTCTGCTGAGCTGTGTATCTAATCCTCTCCTGTGTGATACTGTCTGCTGAGCATTGTATCTAATCCTCTCCTGTGTGATACTGTCTGCTGAGCAGTGTTTCTAATCCTCTCCTGTGTGATACTGTCTGCTGAGCTGTGTATCTAATCCTCTCCTGTGTGATACTGTCTGCTGAGCTGTGTATCTAATCCTATTCGGTGTGATACTGTCTGCTGAGCTGTGTATCTAATCCTATTCGGTGTGATACTGTCTGCTGAGCTGTGTATCTAATCCTATCCGGTGTGATACTGTCTGCTGAGCTGTGTATCTAATCCTATCCGGTGTGATACTGTCTGCTGAGCTGTGTATCTAATCCTATCCGGTGTGATACTGTCTGCTGAGCTGTGTATCTAATCCTATCCGGTGTGATACTGTCTGCTGAGCTGTGTATCTAATCCTATCCTGTGTGATACTGTCTGCTGAGCTGTGTATCTAATCCTGTCCTATGTGATACTGTCAGCTGAGCTGTGTATCTAATCCTCTCCTCTGTGATACTGTCTGCTGAGCTGTGCATCTAATCCTGTCCTGTGTGATACCGTCTGCTGAGCTATGTATCTAATCCTTTCCTGTGTGATACTGTCTGCTGAGCTGTGTATCTAATCCTCTCCTGTGCGATACTGTCTGCTGAGCCGTGTATCTAATCCTCTCCTGTGCGATACCGTCTGCTGAGCAGTGTGTCTAATCCTTTCCTGTGCGATACTGTCTGCTGAGCTGTGTATCTAATCCTCTCTTGTGTGATACTGTCTGCTGAGCAGTGTATCTAATCTTATACTGTGTGATACTGTCTCCTGAGCTGTGTATCTAATCCCCTCCTGTGTGATACTGTCTGCTGAGCTGTGTATCTAATCCTCTACTGTGTGATACTGTCTGCTGAGCCGTGTATCTAATCCTATGCTGTGTGATAGTCTGCTGAGCAGTGTATCTAATCTTATACTGTGTGATACTGTCTGCTGAGCTGTGTATCTAATCCCCTCCTGTGTGATACTGTCTGCTGAGCAGTGTATCTAATCCTCTCCTGTGTGATACTGTCTGCTGAGCAGTGTATCTAATCTTATACTGTGTGGTACTGTCTGCTGAGCTGTGTATCTAATCCCATCCTGTGTGATACTGTCTGCTGAGCTGTGTATCTAATCGTCTCCTGTGTGATACTGTCTGATGAACTGTGTATCTAATCCTATCTTTCGTGATACTGTCTGCTGAGCCGTGTATCTAATCCACTCCTGTGTGATACTGTCTGATGAACTGTGTATCTAATCCTGTCCTATGTGATACTGTCAGCTGAGCTGTGTATCTAATCCTCTCCTGTGTGAAACTGTCTGCTGAGCTGTGCATCTAATCCTGTCCTGTGTGATACCGTCTGCTGAGCTATGTATCTAATCCTTTCCTGTGTGATACCATCTGCTGAGCTGTGTATCTAATCCTCTCCTGTGTGATACTGTCTGTGGAGCCGTGTATCTAATCCTCTTCTGTGCGATACCGTCTGCTGAGCTGTGTATCTAATCCTCTCCTGTGCGATACTGTCTGCTGAGCTGTGTATCTAATCCTCTCCTGTGTGATACTGTCTGCTGAGCAGTGTATCTAATCTTATACTGTGTGATACTGTCTGCTGAGCTGTGTATCTAATCCTCTCCTGTGTGATACTGTCTGCTGAGCAGTGTATCTAATCTTATACTGTGTGGTACTGTCTGCTGAGCTGTGTATCTAATCCCCTCCTGTGTGATACTGTCTGCTGAGCCGTGTATCTAATCCTCTCCTGTGTGATACTGTCTGCTGAGCTATGTATCTAATCCTGTCCTGTGTGATACTGTCTGCTGAGCTGTGTATGTATCTAATCCCCTCCTGTGTGATAATGTCTGCTGAGCTGTGTATCTAATCCTCTCCTGTGTGATAATGTCTGCTGAGCTGTGTATCTAATCCTGTCCTGTGTGATACTGTCTGCCGAGCTGTGTATCTAATCCTATCCTGTGTGATACTATCTGCTGAGCCGTGTATCTAATCCTCTCCTGTGTGATACTGTCTGCTGAGCTGTGTATCTAATCCTACCCTGTATGATACTGTCTGCTGAGCCGTGTATCTAATCCTCTCCTGTGTGATACTGTCTGCTGAGCCGTGTATCTAATCCTCTCCTGTGTGATACTGTCTGCTGAGCCGTGTATCTAATCCTATCCTGTGTGATACTGTCTACTGAGCATTGTATCTAATCCTCTCCTGTGTGATACTGTCTGCTGAGCAGTGTTTCTAATCCTCTCCTGTGTGATACTGTGTGCTGAGCCGTGTATCTAATCCTCTCCTGTGTGATACTGTCTGCTGAGCTGTGTATCTAATCTTCTCCTGTGTGATACTGTCTGCTGAGCTGTGTATCTAATCTTCTCCTGTGTGATACTGTCTGCTGAGCTGTGTATCTAATCCTATTCGGTGTGATACTGTCTGCTGAGCTGTGTATCTAATCCTATTCGGTGTGATACTGTCTGCTGAGCTGTGTATCTAATCCTATCCGGTGTGATACTGTCTGCTGAGCTGTGTATCTAATCCTATCCGGTGTGATACTGTCTGCTGAGCTGTGTATCTAATCCTACCCTGTATGATACTGTCTGCTGAGCCGTGTATCTAATCCTCTCCTGTGTCATACTGTCTGCTGAGCCGTGTATCTAATCCTCTCCTGTGTGATACTGTCTGCTGAGCTGTGTATCTAATCCTCTCCTGTGTGATACTGTCTGCTGAGCCGTGTATCTAATATTCTCCTGTGTGATACTGTCTGCTGAGCTGTGTATCTAATCCTATTCGGTGTGATACTGTCTGCTGAGCTGTGTATCTAATCCTATTCGGTGTGATACTGTCTGCTGAGCTGTGTATCTAATCTTCTCCTGTGTGATACTGTCTGCTGAGCTGTGTATCTAATCTTCTCCTGTGTGATACTGTCTGCTGAGCTGTGTATCTAATCCTATTCGGTGTGATACTGTCTGCTGAGCTGTGTATCTAATCCTATTCGGTGTGATACTGTCTGCTGAGCTGTGTATCTAATCCTATCCGGTGTGATACTGTCTGCTGAGCTGTGTATCTAATCCTATCCGGTGTGATACTGTCTGCTGAGCTGTGTATCTAATCCTACCCTGTATGATACTGTCTGCTGAGCCGTGTATCTAATCCTCTCCTGTGTCATACTGTCTGCTGAGCCGTGTATCTAATCCTCTCCTGTGTGATACTGTCTGCTGAGCTGTGTATCTAATCCTCTCCTGTGTGATACTGTCTGCTGAGCCGTGTATCTAATATTCTCCTGTGTGATACTGTCTGCTGAGCTGTGTATCTAATCCTATTCGGTGTGATACTGTCTGCTGAGCTGTGTATCTAATCCTATTCGGTGTGATACTGTCTGCTGAGCTGTGTATCTAATCCTATCCGGTGTGATACTGTCTGCTGAGCTGTGTATCTAATCCTACCCTGTATGATACTGTCTGCTGAGCTGTGTATCTAATCCTCTCCTGTGTGATACTGTCTGCTGAGCCGTGTATCTAATCCTCCCCTGTGCGATACTGTCTGCTGAGCCGTTTATCTAATCCTCTCCTGTGTCATACTGTCTGCTGAGCCGTGTATCTAATCCTCTCCTGTGTGATACTGTCTGCTGAGCTGTGTATCTAATCCTCTCCTGTGTGATACTGTCTGCTGAGCCGTGTATCTAATCCTGTCCTGTGTGATACTGTCTGCTGAGCTGTGTATCTAATCCTCTCCTGTGCGATACTGTCTGCTGAGCCGTGTATCTAATCCTCCCCTGTGCGATACTGTCTGCTGAGCTGTGTATCTAATCCTCTCCTGTGTGATACTGTCTGCTGAGCCGTGTATCTAATCCTACCCTGTGTGATACTGTCTGCTGAGCTGTGTATCTAATCCTCTCCTGTGTGATACTGTCTGCTGAGCAGTGTATCTAATTCTATCCTGTGTGATACCATCTGCTGAGCTGTGTATCTAATCCTCTCCTGTGTGATACTGTCTGCTGAGCTGTGTATCAAATCCTCTCCTGTGTGATACTGTCTGCTGAGCCGTGTATCTAATCCTACCTGTGTGATACTGTCTGCTGAACCGTGTATCTAATCCTGCCCTGTGTGATACTGTCTGCTGAGCTGTGTATCTAATCCTATCCTGTGTGATACCATCTGCTGAGCCGTGTAACTAATCCTCTCCTGTGTGATACTGTCTGCTGAGCCCTGTATCTAATCATATCCTGTGTGATACCATCTGCTGAGCAGTGTATCTAAACCTGTCCTGTGTGATACCAGCTGCTGAGCTGTGTATCTAATCCTATCCTTTGTGATACTGTCTGCTGAGCTGTGTATCTAATCCTTTCCTGTGTGATACTATCTGCTGAGCAGTGTATCTAATCCTCTCCTGTGTGATACTGTCTGCTGAGCCGTGTATCTAATCCTCTACTGTGTGATACTATCTGCTGAGCAGTGTATCTAATCCTATCTTGTGTGATACCATCTGCTGAGCTGTGTATCTAATCCTCTCCTGTGTGATAATGTCTGCTGAGCCGTGTATCTAATCCTCTCCTGTGTGATACTGTCTGCTGAGCTGTGTATCTAATCCTGTCCTGTGTGATACAGTCCGCTGAGCTATGTATCTAATCCTCTCCTGAGCGATATTGTCTGCTGAGCTGTGTATCTAATCCTCTCCTGTGTGATACTGTCTGCTGAGCCGTGTATCTAATCCTATCCTGTGTGATACTGTCTGCTGAGCCGTGTATCTAATCCACTCCTGTGTGATACTGTCTGCTGAGCTGTGTATCTAATCCCGCCCTGTGCGATACTGTCTGCTGAGCCGTGGATCTAATCCACTCCTGTGTGATACTGTCTGCTGAGCTGTGTATCTAATCCCGCCCTGTGCGATACTGTCTGCTGAGCCGTGTATCTAATCCACTCCTGTGTGATACTGTCTGATGAACTGTGTATCTAATCCTATCCTGTGTGATACTGTCTGCTGAGCCGTGTATCTAATCCCGCCCTGTGCGATACTGTCTGCTGAGCCGTGTATCTAATCCACTCCTGTGTGATACTATCTGCTGAGCTTTGTATCTAATCCTGTGCTGTGTGATACTGTCAGCTGAGTTGTGTATCTAATCCTATCCTGTGTGATACCATCTGCTGAGCTGTGTATCTAATCCTTTCCTGTGTGATACTGTCTGCTGAGCTGTGTATCTAATCCTCTCCTGTGTGATACCGTCTGCTGAGCCGTGTATCTAATCCTCTCCTGTGTGATACTGTCTGCTGAGCTATGTATCTAATCCTCTCCTGTGTGATACTGTTTGCTGAGCTGTGTATCTAATCCTTTCCTGTGTGATACTGTCTGCTGAGCTGTGTATCAAATCCTCTCCTGTGTGATACTGACTGCTGTGCTGTGTATCTAATCCTATGCTGTGTGATACTGTCTGCTGAGCTGTGTATCTAATCCTATGCTGTGTGATACTGTCTGCTGAGCTGTATCTCTAATCCTACCCTGTGTAACACTGTCTGCTCAACCGTGTATCTAATCCTCTCCTGTGTGATACCGTCTGCTGAGCAGTGTATCTAATCCTCTCCTGTATGATACCGGCTGCTGAGCTGTGTATCTAATCCTCTCCTGTGCGATACTCTCTGCTGAGCTGTGTATCTAATCCTTTCCTGTGTGATACTGTGTGCTGAGCTGTGTATGTAATCCTCTGTGTGATACTGTCTGATGAGCTGTGTATCTAATCCTCTCCTGTGTGATACTGTCTGCTGAGCTGTGTATCTAATCCTCTCCTGTGTGATACTGTCTGATGAACTGTGTATCTAATCCTATCCTGTGTGATACTGTCTGCTGAGCTGTGTATCTAATCCACCCGTGTGATACAGTCCGCTGAGCTGTGTATCTAATCCTATGCTGTGTGATACTGTCTGCTGAGCTGTGTATCTAATCCTCTCCTGTGTGATACTGTCTGATGAACTGTGTATCTAATCCTATCCTGTGTGATACTGTCTGCTGAGCTGTGTATCTAATCCACCCGTGTGATACAGTCCGCTGAGCTGTGTATCTAATCCTATGCTGTGTGATACTGTCTGCTGAGCTGCGTATCTAATCCCCTCCTGTGTGATACTGTCTGCTGAGCTATGTCTCTAATCCCCTCCTGTGTGATACTGTCTGCTGAGCTGTGTATCTAATCCTCTCCTGTGTGATACTGTCTGATGTACTGTGTATCTAATCCTCTCCTGTGTGATACTGTCTGCTGAGCTGTGTATCTAATCCTCTCCTGTGTGATACTGTCTGCTGAGCTGTGTATCTAATCCTCTCCTGTGTGATACTGTCTGATGAGCTGTGTATCTAATCCTCTCCTGTGTGACTCTGTCTGCTGAGCCGTGTATCTAATCCTCTCCTGTGTGATACTGTGTGCTGAGATGTGTATCTTATCCTATCCTGTGTGATACTGTCTGATGAACTGTGTATCTAATCCTATCTTGTGTGATACCATCTGCTGAGTCGTGTATCTAATCCCGCCCTGTGCGATACTGTCTGCTGAGCCGTGTATCTAATCCACTCCTGTGTGATAATGTCTGATGAACTGTGTATCTAATCCTCTCCTGTGTGATACTGTCTGCTGAGCTGTTTATCTAATCCTCTCCTTTGTGATACTGTCTGCTGAGCTGTGTATCTAATCTTGTCCTTTGTGATACCGTCTGCTGAGCTATGCATCTAATCCTGTCCTGTGTGATACCGTCTGCTGAGCAGTGTATCTAATCTTATCCTGTGATACTGTCTGCTGAGCTGTGTATCTAATCCCCTCCTGTGTGATTCTGTCTGCTGAGAAGTGTATCTAATCCTATGCTGTGTGATACTGTCTGCTGAGCTGTGTATCTAATCATCTCCTGTGTGATAATGTCTGCTGAGCTATGTATCTAATCCTCTCCTGTGTGATACTGTCTGATGAACTGTGTATCTAATCCTATCTTGTGTGATACCATCTGCTGAGTCGTGTATCTAATCCCGCCCTGTGCGATACTGTCTGCTGAGCCGTGTATCTAATCCACTCCTGTGTGATAATGTCTGATGAACTGTGTATCTAATCCTCTCCTGTGTGATACTGTCTGCTGAGCTGTTTATCTAATCCTCTCCTTTGTGATACTGTCTGCTGAGCTGTGTATCTAATCTTGTCCTTTGTGATACCGTCTGCTGAGCTATGCATCTAATCCTGTCCTGTGTGATACCGTCTGCTGAGCAGTGTATCTAATCTTATCCTGTGATACTGTCTGCTGAGCTGTGTATCTAATCCCCTCCTGTGTGATTCTGTCTGCTGAGAAGTGTATCTAATCCTATGCTGTGTGATACTGTCTGCTGAGCTGTGTATCTAATCATCTCCTGTGTGATAATGTCTGCTGAGCTGTGTATCTAATCCTATCCTGTGTGATACTGTCAGCTGAGCTGTGTATCTAATCCTATCCTGTGTGATACTGTCTGCAGAGCTGTGTATCTAATCCTCTCCTGTGTGATACTGTCTGCTGAGCCGTGTATCTAATCCTCTCCTGTGTGATACTGTGTGCTGAGCTGTGTATCTAATCCTCTCCTGTGCGTTACTGTCTGCTGAGCTGTGTATCTAATCCTCTCCTGTGTGATACTGTCTGATGAACTGTGTATCTAATCCTGTCCTATGTGATACTGTCAGCTGAGCTGTGTATCTAATCCTCTCCTGTGTGATACTGTCTGCTGTGTCATATATCTAATCCCGCCCTGTGCGATACTGTCTGCTGAGCTGTGTATCTAATCCACTCCTGTGTGATACTGTCTGATGAACTGTGTATCTAATCCTGTCCTATGTGATACTGTCAGCTGAGCTGTGTATCTAATCCTCTCCTGTGTGATACTGTCTGCTGAGCTGTGCATCTAATCCTGTCCTGTGTGATACCGTCTGCTGAGCTATGTATCTAATCCTTTCCTGTGTGATACTGTCTGCTGAGCTGTGTATCTAATCCTCTCTTGTGTGATACTGTCTGCTGAGCTGTGTATCTAATCCTCTCCTATGTGATACTGTCTGTGGAGCCGTGTATCTAATCCTCTCCTGTGCGATACCGTCTGCTGAGCTGTGTATCTAATCCTCTCCTGTGCGATACTGTCTGCTGAGCTGTGTATCTAATCCTCTCCTGTGTGATACTGTCTGCTGAGCAGTGTATCTAATCTTATACTGTGTGATACTGTCTGCTGAGCTGTGTATCTAATCCTCTCCTGTGTGATACTGTCTGTTGAGCAGTGTATCTAATCTTATACTGTGTGGTACTGTCTGCTGAGCTGTGTATCTAATCCCCTCCTGTGTGATACTGTCTGCTGAGCCGTGTATCTAATCCTCTCCTGTGTGATACTGTCTGCTGAGCTATGTATCTAATCCTGTCCTGTGTGATACTGTCTGCTGAGCTGTGTATGTATCTAATCCCCTCCTGTGTGATAATGTCTGCTGAGCTGTGTATCTAATCCTCTCCTGTGTGATAATGTCTGCTGAGCTGTGTATCTAATCCTGTCCTGTGTGATACCGTCTGCTGAGCTGTGTATCTAATCCTATCCTGTGTGATACTATCTGCTGAGCCGTGTATCTAATCCTCTCCTGTGTGATACTGTCTGCTGAGCTGTGTATCTAATCCTACCCTGTATGATACTGTCTGCTGAGCCGTGTATCTAATCCTCTCCTGTGTGATACTGTCTGCTGAGCCGTGTATCTAATCCTCTCCTGTGTGATACTGTCTGCTGAGCCGTGTATCTAATCCTCTCCTGTGTCATACTGTCTGCTGAGCCGTGTATCTAATCCTCTCCTGTGTGATACTGTCTGCTGAGCTGTATCTCTAATCCTCTCCTGTGTGATACCATCTGCTGAGCCGTGTATCTAATCCTCTCCTGTGTGATACTGTCTGCTGAGCCGTGTATCTAATCCTCTCCTGTGTGATACTGTCTGCTGAGCTATGTCTCTAATCCTCTCCTGTGTGATACTGTCTACTGAGCTGTGTATCTAATCCTCTCCTGTGTGATACTGTCTGCTGAGCTGTGTATCTAATCCTCTCCTGTGTGATACTGTCTGATGAACTGTGTATCTAATCCTCTCCTGTGTGATACTGTCTGCTGAGCTGTGTATCTAATCCTCTCCTGTGTGATACTGTCTGCTGAGCTGTGTATCTAATCCTCTCCTGTGTGATACTGTCTGATGAGCTGTGTATCTAATCCTCTCCTGTGTGACTCTGTCTGCTGAGCCGTGTATCTAATCCTCTCCTGTGTGATACTGTGTGCTGAGATGTGTATCTTATCCTATCCTGTGTGATACTCTCTGCTGAGCTGTGTATCTAATCCCCTCCTGTGTGATACTGTCTGTTGAGCCGTGTATCTAATCCTATGCTGTGTGATACTGCCTGCTGAGCTGTGTATCTCATCCTCTCCTGTGTGATACTGTCTGCTGAGCTGTGTATCTAATCCTCTCCTGTGTGATACTGTCTGCTGAGCTATGTATCTAATCCTGTGTGATACTGTCTGCTGAGCTGTGTATCTAATTCTCCCTGTGTGATACCGTCTGCTGAGCTGTGTATCTAATACTCTCCTGTGTGATACTGTCTGCTGAGCAGTGTATCTAATACTCTCCTGTGTGATACTGTCTGATGAACCGTGTATCTAATCCCGCCCTGTGCGATACTGTCTGCTGAGCCGTGTACCTAATCCACTCCTCTGTGATACTGTCTGCTGAGCTGTGTATCTAATCCTATGCTGTTTGATACTGTCTGCTGATCTGTGTATCTAATCCTCTCCTGTGTGATACTGTCTGCTGAGCTGTGTATCTAATCCTACGCTGTGTGATACTGTCTGCTGAGCTGTGTATCTAATCCTCTCCTGTGTGATACTGTCTGCTGAGCTGTGTATCTAATCCTGTCCTGTGTGATACTGTCTGCTGAGCCGTGTATCTAATCCTATGCTGTGTGATACTGTCTGCTGAGCTGTGTATCTAATCTTATACTGTGTGATACTGCCTGCTGAGCTGTGTATCTAATCCTATGCTGTGTGATACTGTATGCTGAGCAGTGTATCTAATCCTCTCCTGTGTGATACTGTCTCCTCAGCTGTGTATCTAATCCCCTCCTGTGTGATACTGTCTGCTGAGCCATGTATCTAATCCTCTCCTGTGAGATACTGTCTGCTGAGCTGCGTATCTAATCCCGCCCTGTGTGATACTGTCTGCTGAGCCGTGGATCTAATCCACTCCTGTGTGATACTGTCTGCTGAGCTGTGTATCTAATCCCGCCCTGTGCGATACTGTCTGCTGAGCCGTGTATCTAATCCACTCCTGTGTGATACTGTCTGATGAACTGTGTATCTAATCCTATCCTGTGTGATACTGTCTGCTGAGCCGTGTATCTAATCCCGCCCTGTGCGATACTGTCTGCTGAGCCGTGTATCTAATCCTCTCCTGTGTGATACTGTCAGCTGAGCTGTGTATCTAATCCTCCTGTGTGATACTGTCTGCTGAGCTGTGTATCTAATCCTCTCCTGTGTAATACTGTCTGCTGAGCTGTGTATCTAATCCTCTCCTGTGTGATACTGTCTGATGAACTGTGTATCTAATCCTCTCCTGTGTGATACTGTCTGCTGAGCTATGTCTCTAATCCCCTCCTGTGTGATACTGTCTGCTGAGCTGTGTATCTAATCCTCTCCTGTGTGATACTGTCTGCTGAGCTGTGTATCTAATCCTCTCCTGTGTGATACTGTCTGCTGAGCTGTGTATCTAATCCTCTCCTGTGTGATACTGTCTGCTGAGCTGTTTATCTAATCCTCTCCTTTGTGATACTGTCTGCTGAGCTGTGTATCTAATCTTGTCCTTTGTGATACCGTCTGCTGAGCTATGCATCTAATCCTGTCCTGTGTGATACCGTCTGCTGAGCAGTGTATCTAATCTTATCCTGTGATACTGTCTGCTGAGCTGTGTATCTAATCCCCTCCTGTGTGATTCTGTCTGCTGAGAAGTGTATCTAATCCTATGCTGTGTGATACTGTCTGCTGAGCTGTGTATCTAATCATATGCTGTGTATCTAATCATCTCCTGTGTGATAATGTCTGCTGAGCCGTGTATCTAATCCTATCCTGTGTGATACTGTCAGCTGAGCTGTGTATCTAATCCTATCCTGTGTGATACTGTCTGCTGAGCTGTGTATCTAATCCTCTCCTGTGTGATACTGTCTGCTGAGCCGTGTATCTAATCCTCTCCTGTGTGATACTGTGTGCTGAGCTGTGTATGTAATCCTCTCCTGTGCGTTACTGTCTGCTGAGCTGTGTATCTAATCCTCTCCTGTGTGATACTGTCTGATGAACTGTGTATCTAATCCTGTCCTATGTGATACTGTCAGCTGAGCTGTGTATCTAATCCTCTCCTGTGTGATACTGTCAGCTGAGCTGTGTATCTAATCCTCTCCTGTGCGTTACTGTCTGCTGAGCTGTGTATCTAATCCTATCCTGTGTGATACCATCTGCTGAGCTGTGTATCTAATCCTCTCCTGTGTGATACTGTCTGCTGAGCCGTGTATCTAATCCTCTCCTGTGTGATACTGTCTGCTGAGCCGTGTATCTAATCCTACCCTGTGTGATACTGTCTGCTGAACCGTGTATCTAATCCTGCCCTGTGTGATACTGTCTGCTGAGCAGTGTATCTAATTCTATCCTGTGTGATACCATCTGCTGAGCTGTGTATCTAATCCTCTCCTGTGTGATACTGTCTGCTGAGCTGTGTATCAAATCCCCTTCTATGTGATACTGTCTGCTGAGCCGTGTATCTAATCCTACCCTGTGTGATACTGTCTGCTGAACCGTGTATCTAATCCTGCCCTGTGTGATACTGTCTGCTGAGCTGTGTATCAAATCCTCTCCTGTGTGATACTGTCTGCTGAGCCGTGTATCTAATCCTACCCTGTGTGATACTGTCTGCTGAACCGTGTATCTAATCCTGCCCTGTGT